>NW_025538030.1:0-24072 GCF_020615455.1 Coregonus clupeaformis | reverse complement strand
TTACAATATTGTATATTATTATTTTTTTGCTCCTGAACTTCTTCTATCTCTCAACCTCTCCATCATTTTCATGATTCCATTTTGCTTCTATATGCCATATCTTTCTACTATCCTTTCCCAAACTCCCAACATACAACCTACGGTGGGGGAAAAAGTATTTGAGTCAGCCTCATTGTTCAGGTTCTCTCCCACTTAAAAATAACCCTGTAGATTTTCATCCTAGTACCTCAACTCATACCTACAAAAATGGATACATTTCCAAATCATTTATTTTTAATAATTTATTAATTATGGTGAAAATAAGTATTTGGTCAATAACAAGTTTCTCAATACTTTGTTATATACCTTTATTAAGGCAATAACACTCAAACTTTTCTGTAAAAGTCTTCACAGGTTTTCACACACTGTTGCTGTATTTTGGCCCATTCCTCCATGCAGATCTCCTCTAGAGCAGTGATGTTTTTGGGGCTGTCGCTGAGCAACACTTTTCAACTCCCTCCAAAGATTTTCTATGGGTTAGATCTGGACTGCTACCTCCACTTATCTTCTTAACCACTCCTTCATTGCCCGGCGGTGTGTTTGGGATCATTGTCATGCTGAAACCCACACTTTCATCAACAATCTTATTTTCACTCAAAATCTCACAATACATGCCCATTCATTACTTTCCTTTTATCGTCCTGTCCCTTTGCAAAAAAACATCCCCATCTTTTTCCACCCCATTTCACTTTTGTTCTTTTTCGCATTCTTTTCCTCAAAGTCCATCATTTTTTTACCAAAAATTCTATTTTGTTTTCATCTGACCATATACATTCTCCCAATCCTCTTCTGATCATCCAAATCCTCTACCTGCTAAATTCAGGCCCTGACATATACCGGCCAAGCAGAGGGACACGTCTGCACTGCATTTGGTCTGCTTGAAGTTACTTTTGTCCCAGCTCTCTGCAGGTCATTCCACTATCCCCTGTGTGTTCTTGATTTTTGCTCACCCTTCTTGTGATCATTTACTCCCCACGGGGTGGGACTCTTCATCCCCAGATCAGGGAATTATCATTCTTGTTAATGTCTTCCATTTCCTAATAATTGCTCCCCACGTTGATTTCTTCAAACCATTCTCTTACCTGGCTTCAGATTCAGTCTTTCCAGCCTGGGTGCAGGTCTACAATTTTGTTTCATGGTGTCTTTACGCTCTTTGGTCTTGGCCATAGTGAGTTTGAGTTTACTGTTTGAGGGGTTGAGACAGGTGTCTTTTATACTGATAACAAGTTCAAAGGTGTCATTAATACAGTAGCGTACATTTAAGTCTGTGAGAGCAAAATCTTTGTTTGTAGGTGACCAATCTTTTTTTCCGCCGTAATTTGCAAAATAAATTCTGCAAAAATCTACAATGTATTTTTCTAGCTTTCTTTCTCAGTTTGTCTGTCATAGTTGACGTGTCCCTATGATAAAATCTACAGGCCTCTCTCATCTTTTTAAGTGGGAGGACTTACATGGTGGTGGCTACTAAATTTTTTCCCCCACTTATATACTTATTATCAATATTTTATTTTATTCCTTCTTCATCAGCTAATATCTCGAAGTGACTTTACAAACCCACCTAAACCCCAAACAGCTAGTAATGCAGGTGTAGAGAAGCACGGTGGCTCGGGAAAAATCCTAGAAAGCGAAAGCCTAGAAAAACTAGGAACCAGGCTATGAGGGGTGGCCAGTCCTCTTCTGGCTGTGCGTGAGTTTACAGACCATCCAAATTTCAAATTTCATATAAGCATGTCAAATATATCGGAATAATCTCCAGTTGGCTTTTCATGCCGATCATTAAGAGTTGAAAACAGCAGGTCTGGGACAGGTAGGGGTTCCCATAACACCCAGCCAGAACAGTTAAACTGGAAATACGCAGCAAGCCAGGCGGACTGGGACCAAGGAGTCACCTTCCCTATGTCCTATCTCTCTCAGTTGTTTCACACCTGGTTAAGTCTCAGGACAGTGGTTTCTAGCATGCAGAACAGTTGAAATGGAGGCAGCACAAGGCCAGGCGGACTGGGGACAGCAAGGTGTCGTCGTGCACCGGTGTCCTGCTATGGTCCTGGTCAGGTTCTCCGAGCGGGATTAACATACTTAGAATTCACCACACTGGATAAGACAAGTCTCCAGGTATAACCAACTAACCCCAGCCCCCGAGCACTAATCTACTCACGCACTAAATATGGAGGCTTACTACGTCCACCTCTGCCCCATCCGACCCCGGACAGCCAACAAATTCCCCACCCACTCCCCCAAAGCACAGCCCCGCTCCACTAGAGGGATATCCACCCAACCCCCTCTCTCCGCTCCGAGTCTCCACCACATCACCCGGCCCACAACAACCTCATAACTCAGCCTTCTGGCGCACCCCTCCCGGGTACGCATGAAAAGCACCAACAAGCCAGTGACTCAGCCCCTGCAACTCGGTTAAGGCAAACCCAGTGAGAGGGAACCGGCCCGGCAGAGACAGCAAGGGCTGTTCGTTGCTCCAACCTTTTCCGTTCACCTTCCACACTCCTGGGCCAACTACACTCCTCATATACCTACTGAAGATATCTTCATAACTTTTCCTCTCTCTCACTGGTCCAACTGTTCCACTAAACATGGGATTATAGAACCACCCCTCCCGCTTTTTTAAAAATTCTAGGGACATTAGGAGGCCTGCGTCTTGTCACCGTGGCTGCTTTGTTGTACGGCGGGCCAGCTCGAGTGTACAGCTCTGTGGCGGCTTTATAGGTTAACAGTAAAACCTTGATCTTGTGCTGGAAGCTAGCACTGGAGTAATATGATCAAATTTCTTGGTTCTAGTCAGGATTCTCAGCTGCCTATTTAGCACTACCTGAAGTTTATTTAGTCTTTATCATCCAAATATTGCAGTATCTAACCTAAATAACAAATGCATGATTAATTTTTTCTCATCATTGGACAGAAAATTTCTGATTTTCTCCAATGTTACGTAGATGGAAAAAAAGCTGTCTTAAACAGTCGTTGATATTTCGTCAAAAGAGAGATCAGGATCAAGAGTACACCGGGGTCCTTCACAGTTTTATTTGGGGCGACTTTACAGCCATCTAGATGGATTGTCAATTTAACAGAAGATCTCTTTGTTTCTTGGGACCGTAGAACCGCATCTCTGTTTTGTCCAGTTTAAATTAAAAAGTTTTCAGCCATCCACTTCCTTATGTCTGAAACACAGGCTTCTAGCGAGGGCAATTTTGGGGCTTCACCATGTTTCATTGAAATGTACAGCTGTGTGTCATCCGCATAGCAGTGAAAAGTTAACATTATGTTTTGAATAACATCCCCAAGAGGTAAAATATATAGTGAAAACAATAGTGGTCCTAAACGGAACCTTGAGGAACACCGAAATGTACAGTTGATTTGTCGGAGGACAGACCATTCACAGAGACAAACTGATATCTTTCCGACAGGTGGGATCTAAACCAGGCCAGAACTTGTCCGTGTAGACCAATTTGGGTTTCCAGTCTCTCCAAAAAGAATGTGGTGATCGATGGTGTCAAAGGCAGCACTAAGGATCTAGTATGCACGAGGACAGATGCAGAGCCTCGGTCTGACGCCATTAAAAGGTCATTTACCACCTTCACAAGTGCAGTCTCAGTGCTATGATGGGGTCTAAAACCAGACTGAAGCATTTCGTATACATTGTTTGTCTTCAGAAAGGCAGTGGAGTTGCTGCGCAACAGCTTTTTCTAAAATTTTTGAGAGGAATGGAAGATTCGAGATATAGGCCGATAGTTTTTTATATTTTCGGGTCAAGGTTTGGCTTTTTCAGAGAGGCTTTATCACTGCCACTTTTAGTGAGTTTGGTACACATCCGGTGGATAGAGAGCTGTTTATTATGTTCAACATAGGAGGCCAAGCACAGGAAGCAGCTCCTTCAGGTTAGTAGGAATAGGATCCAGTATGCAGCTTGAAGGTTTAGAGGCCATGATTATTTTCATCATTGTGTCAAGAGATATAGTACTAAAACACTCTAAGTGTCTCTCCCGATCCCAGGCCCTCGCAGAAATCTTGCAGATCCAGGACAGCTAAGCCCTGAGAATACGCAGATTCAAGAGGAGTCCGTAATTTGCTTTCTAATGGTCACGCGATCTTTTCCTCAAAGAAGTTCATGAATTTATCACTGCTGAAGTGAAAGCCATCCTCTCTTGGGGAATGCTGCTTTTTAGTTAGCTTTGCAACAGTATCAAAAAGAAATTTTGGATTGTTCTTATTTTCCTCAATTAAGTTGGAAAAGTAGGATGATCGAGCAGCAGTGAGGGCTCTTCTACTGCACGTACTGTCTTTCCAAGCTAGTCGGAAGACTTCCAGTTTGGTGTGGCGCCATTTCCGTTCCAATTTCCTGGAAGCTTGCTTCAAAGCTCGGGTATTTTCTGTATACCAGGGAGCTAGTTTCTTATGACAAATGTTTTTCGTTTTTTAGGGGTGCAACTGCATCTAGGGTATTGCGCAAGGTTAAATTGAGTTCCTCGTTAAGTGGTTAACTGATTTTTGTCCTCTGACGTCCTTGGGTAGGCAGAAGGAGTCTGGAAGGGCATCAATGAATTTTGTGTTGTTTGAGAATTTTAGCATGCGACTTTTGATGCTCCTTGGTTGGGGTCTGACAGATTATTTGTTGCGATTGCAAATGTAATAAAATGGTGGCCGGTCCAGGCGGAACTGATTTTGTGGAAAAACATTAAGATCTACAACATTTATTCCATGGGACAAAACTAGGTCCAGAGTATGACTGTGGCAGTGAGTAGGTCCAGAGACATGTTGGACAAAACCCACTGAGTCGATAATGGCTCGAAAGACTTTTGGAGTGGGTCTGTGGACTTCTCCATGTGAATATCAAAATCACCAAAAATTAGGAATATGATCTGCTATGACTACAAGGTCTGATAGGAATTCAGGAAACTCAGAGAGGACTGTATATGGCCCGGGAGGCCTGTAAACAGTAGCTATAAAAGTGATTGAGTAGGCTGCATAGATTTCATGACTAGAAGCTCAAAAGATGAAAACGCCATCTTTTTTTGTAAATTGGGAGGAATTTGCTATCAGTAAATGTTAGCAACACCTCCGCCTACTGCGGGATGCACGGGAATATGGTCACTAGTGTAACCAGGAGGTGAGGCCTCATTTAACACAGCAAATTCATCAGGCTTAAGCCATGTTTCAGTCAGAGCCAATCACTCGAGATTATGATCAGTGATTAGTTCATTGACTATGACTGCCTTTGAAGTGAGATCTAACATTAAGTAACCCTATTTTGAGATGTGAGGTATCACGATCTCTTTCAATATGGCAGGAATGGAGGAGGTCTTTATCCTAATAAGATTGCTAGGGTGAACACCACCATGTTTAGTTTTGCCCAACCTGATCAGGCACAGACACAGTCTCAATGGGCATGGCTGAGCTGACTACACACTGACTGTGCTATTGGCAGACTCCACTAAGCTGGCAGGTTGGCTAACAGCCTGCTGCCTGGCCTGCACCTATTTCACTGTGGGGCTAGAGGAGTTGAGCCCTATCTATGTTGGTAGATAAGAGGAGAGCACCCCCTCCAGCTAGGATGGAGTCCGTCACTCCTCAGCAGGTCAGGCTTGGTCCTGTTTGTGGGTGAGTCCCAGAAGGGGGGCCAAATTATCCACAAATGTTATCTTTTTGGGAGGGGCAGAAAACAGTTATGGACACAGTATGCTTACATTATTAGCTATCTTTGTTATTATTTGTTTATTTGTTATTTGTCCCATCCTTCAACTCTATTCAATACCTGAATGTATCGCGAGATCTTGGCCAACAACCTCCTTCCCTCAGTAAGAGCATTGAAGATGGAGTTGCGGCTGCATCTTCCAGCATGACAACGACCCGAAACTCACAGCCAGGGCAACTAAGGAGTGGCTCGTAAGAAGCATCTCAAGGTCCTGGAGTAGCCTAGCCAGTCTCCAGAACTGAACCCAATAGAAAATCTTTGGAGGGAGCTGAAAGTCCGTATTGCCCAGGACAGCCCCAAACCCTGAAGGATCTGGAGAAGGTCTGTAGTATGGAGGAGTGGGCCAAAATCCCTGCTGCAGTGTGTGCAAACCTGGTCAAGACCTACAGGAACGTGATGATCTCTGTAATTGCAAACAAAGGTTTCTGTACCAAATATTAAGTTCTACTTTTCTGATGTATCAAACACTCATGTCATGCAATAAAATGCAAATGAATGACTTAAAAATCATACAATGTGATTTTCTGATTTTTGTTTATATTCCGTCTCTCACAGTTGAAGTGTACCTATGATAAAAATTTACAGACCTCTACAAGCTTTGTAAGTAGGAAAACCTGCAAAATTGGCAGTGTATCAAATACTTGTTCTACTCACTGTACATACATACATACACATACATATCCTTTAAACAAATATATATATTCCCCTTTATTACTTTCCAACCCCACCACCCTTTCCTTACTTGGAGTAAACTAGTGAACAACAACGCTTAGGCCTCTAATTCCGAGCTTATACCTACTATCTACATTTTATGGACAGCAGTCAATTTTACAATATTTATATATATTTTTTTTGCTCTGAACTTCTTCTTCTCTAACCTCTCCGATCATTTTCATGATGTCCATCCGGTTTGCTTCTATATGCCATATCTTTCTAACTGTGCTCTTTCCCCGAAAAGCTCCCAACCTACAACCTATATACTTATTATGGTTACAGTATGCTTACATTATTAGTTATCTTGTTATTATTTGTTGTTAGTTGTTATTAGTCCCATCCTTCAATTCCATTCAACACCTCCCATCTATCTTTTAACACCATCCATATAGGATTTCTATTTGCCATATATATTTCAACTGTACTGTGATGTCTTACAAAAGTTCTGAACCTTTCTATTCTCATTGTTTCTATAGATTGTGAATTGAAAATAAACATTTTTTGCCAAAAGTATTATTATGTTATTGATCTATTGACTATGACTTTTCAGATCACCCAGTAATGCTATCTGCAAGAGTTAGCTCCAGGTAAATATTGCAATCCTTTAGCCATTCCTGGACCTGTGTCCAAAAACAAGCTACAAATGGACAGTACCAAAACAAATTATCTAATGATTCTGTCTCTTCGCACAAAATCTGCAGAGCTTGGAAGATTGTATCCTCTATATAAATAACATTCTATTGGTAGCAAGAATTTTATATAATAATTTAAATTGAAAGATTCTAAGTTTTGAATCCGGTGTAGTTTTGCGTTTCAGTTCATAAACACTGTGCCATGGGATCGGTATGTCAAAAATCTCTTCCCAACTATTTTTGCAATCTATATGGGACGGCTGTCAATCCTTTGGTCCTTAAATGAAACTGATATACATTTTTTATTTATCACAGTTTTCCCTTAACCAATTATGTTCTTTAATGCAAGGCCGACAGACAAGTTCCTTACTTTCTCCCCTTCCACTTTCCTCTTCCATTTTTCGCAGGTAAGGCTGCAATTATTTGGTTGTAATTTTGGGTAGAGCAGACATTTCCATATGTTTTTGTATAGCTGCATGTGCGATATAACTCCACCAGTCCTACCGATTATATCATTTCGAAGATTATACCTCTTTTAAACATTTTGTAAAAAAAAAAAGTTTTTGGTCAATTTGTATATTTGAGTTTAACCACAATATTTGTTGCATTATTTATTCTGTCGTTTCTGGAGGATTAAATTGAAATTGCAACCAACTTTCTATAGCTTGTTTTAGAAATAGTGATATTTGGGAGATTATTTCCTTTTCAAATAACTGAAAGTGAGTGGTTGTAATCTGAATAAGGGAAAAAGGCCATTCTTGAACATTGGGTGAGACAATTTTACTAATTTGCTAGAGAACAAGTTCGGATTTAAGTATAACTTTTGTATGACTGAAGCTTTTAGTGATAGGTCTAATGCTTTAATATTTAATAATTTCTGTCCTCCGAATTCATATTCATTATATAAATAGGCCCGTTTAATTTTGTCTGGCTTGCCGTTCCAAATAAAATGGAATATGTTTTTCCCATATAATTAAAACAACTGTTAGCTGTTCTATATTCACTGTTGGTGTCAAAGGTCGACTGAAGGTCAAAGTTACAACCCAAGCCACAGGCTGATTCACTTCTTCTTCTTCTATTTGTGTGTGTCTGTGTGTGTTTCTGTGTATATGAGAATTGAAAGGAGTGTATCTGGCCCTCATGAGTTATTTCTGGGTGGCACCTGTAAGCGAGTGTGTGTGTGTGCTTCCCATGTGTGTTTGTGCTTTCCTGTGTGTGTGTGTGTTTGTGTGTGCACACGCACACGCCGCATACACTTCCACGTCTGTGCGTGTGTGCTTCCGCATCTGTGTGTGCTTGTGAGTAGCAATTTCCCACCATCTGGCCACAGTCTTAGGCACTTAGTTATCACACAACTAGCCTTGCCAGGTGCCCAGGTGTCTGGGTGACCAGGTGCCAAGGCCGGCTCGCCAACACCTCCAGCTTCCTTTGACCCGGGCAGCTCTACACTGAATCACTGCATGGCATCAGACAGGCTGAGCAGTGTTCACAGCCAGGTCATCTTTAAAGCTGTGAATTTGATGTCTCCCATTTAAATGGAGAGGGCATGTCCCGCTTACAGATGTAGGATCTTAATTTGAGCCAGTTTGCTACAGCGGGAAAATCATCCTGCATCAACAGGAAATGTGGAATTATTATGTGGATTATAATTAATGGACATTTTTGTAGGGGTTGATCAATTTTTGTGAGGAAAAATCTAGTCTGAAATTTCAAAGTGGAAATTGCAAACTTCAGAAGCCTTTTAAACCTCAAATACACTAGGCGTTTTACATTTCCTGCAGTGCAGGAAGAGTTCTACAACAGGGTGATCATATTAAGATATTACATCTCGTAAATCCATATTTTCCTTAATTTACTGATCACTTGACCTGATACCTTTAACTCAGACCCAGAGTGTTTTCCAGGTCCATGACCTGAGGGATTATCTCTGAGAAATTGAAGATGGACCACAGGAAGATTGAGGTGGAGCGCGCCCAGACTGGAAAACCCACCCCGGCCCAGGTGACAAGCCCAGGCCGATAGCGGTCAAGTTCCTGAGGTTCGAGGACAAGGTAGCTGTTCTGGAAAGAGCAAGAACTTGAAAGGTACGTACATCTATCCTGAAGCTATGCACCAGAAGCGGAAAGAACTTATCCCAGCCATAGCTGCCAGAGCACGCGTTGACATTGCATACATCCACTATGACAGGCTCATGGTCAAAGCCTGGAAGGGATGAGAGAGCCAAGCCTTTGAGTTTGTACTTCGACCCCTGCAGCACATACACATTTGCACAAACCAACTGATTGATGGACTGCCGAATAATGTATTTTTGTGTTGTTGTTGCTTTGCTTGTTATTTACCATATTATGTCTATCTCTGATAAGCTACCAAGGAAAAGGCTAGAAATAGCCCATATTAATATATTTAGCCTCAGAAATAAGGTTCATGAAATCAATAACTTGCTAACATCAGATAACATTCATATATTAGCCATTTCTGAGACTAACTTAGATAATTATTTTGATGATACATCAGTAGCAATACAAGGATCTAACATATACAGAGAGACAGGAACAGGGACGGCTTGTTCAATAGGGCGATATAGGGCGACGCACTGCCAAGCGGAAAAGGAAGGGATTTTTTTTTCTAATCAATTATAAAAAAATAAATAAAAAAAAAATATATAATTTTTTTTAAATTTATAAAAAAATTATATCACGGCAACAGCAGTTATCAGTGTTCACGTCTGATCTGCCAGCCACTAAATGTCAAATCAGGCTAAAGTCGTGCTTCAAATGGCCCGCCCGTTTTTTGGGCCATTTCAGTCAGGTTGAAAAATCGCCCAAAGTCTCTCATAGCCTATCATGTAAAATCTATTTTTTTCACATTTCAAAGCTTTCAATACATTCTCTATGGGTGTCTGTGTGCTGCACTTCCCTTTTCATACGTGGCGTCGTTGAGTACTACTCCTATCAGCGTCTATGTTGCACCTGCAGTGTGGCGTTATTTTATGTTTTTAATTTGTAGACTTAGTTTACAAACATTCTGCCAAACATTCTCCTTTGGACTGATCTTCGGTTTTGGACTGAGTCTTGTTGATGGTGTATCTACCCTTCTCCACTATAATAAACCTGCTGGCAGAGTGAGCCGCCACCTTCACCCTGGTCAGAGCACCCATCCTGGTAAGAGGATTACCCCACATTACTCTTTCTGTGTCATTGACCTTACTATTGTTATAACAATTTACTGGAGACGGAGAAAGTAAGACTTTTGGACAAGGTGATATTGTATAATATAAGGCAGTTTATTCAGAGGTAAAATATCTGCAATCGCGTTCCCGACCGTTCGTCAAATCTGGACTATAAATCAAGCCCCATTCTTCCATATCAGATGAGAATTGCTCCTACATATTTTTACATCCTGTCTCCTAATTTCAATTTCATCACTCAAATTTATTGGTCATTATGCTTGAAGTGGATCCATAAACTCAAAAAAGTAAACATTGCTGGAGACACATTGCGTTTGCTAGCGAAGAGATTTGTTGTGGCAAATAACTTGGTGATTGCCAGGAACCTCCATAAATATATCCATCACATTGGTCTCATGATTCTATCCGTATTGCGATTCGATACTGTGTTTTATTGCGCCCCATATGTCTGTTGCAGAGGGATCAAAACCATGAGAACGAGTTTTGATCATCATGAAATAAATGCTGAAAACAAATTGGCTCCCAATGTAAAATTAACATATAACATTTTTTTTTCAACTAGCGCTAAAAATATTGCGATATTGTCAATACAGTATATCGTAAAAGTATCACTATGTACCTCATTTCTTTCACCCCAATCCCTCAAATTAACGTTAAATAACTGATTGTTTCCCCACATTTAGCTAAGATGATTAGCTACCAGCTAAAATGTTTTATTTGTTCTATCTAATAGTTTACTGTCATCATTCTCAAAAATGTGGTGTCTCCAATTGTGTTGACATTTTACAATTGCAATGCGCATCCATGATATCCACTTTCTGTAGCTCAGCTGGTAAGCTGGTGCTTTAACCCAAGTAGTGGGTTCGATCCCGAGGACCACCCATCACAAAATTATGCACGCACTGACTGTAAGTCGCTTTGGATAAAACGTCTGCTCATATTTTATTATTATTATTATTATTTCTGAGAAGCCCCGAAACTTGTGTGCAGCATTTTTGCAATAAATATGGTTCAATCTATAGTTCTGATCTTCTGTTGTCCTGATGAGTTGGGCAGTCCCCTCCAGCTACTGTCACTCTTGCATTGGCTCTGAGTCGTTCTCTCTGTCTTCAAATCTTCAGCCTAATAGGGGGATTTTTTTGTGTTGTGTGTTGTGTGTGTGTTTCAGTGATGTGTTTGTGTGTGTGTTTTATAGTGATGATGTGTGTGTGTGTGTGTGTTTGTGTGTGTGTGTCCTCAGAGCAAAATTCGTGAGTTGGAAGAACTGAACCTATACTGGGTGCTTGTCCTTGGCCACCTGCTGACAAGGCTGACAAGATAGACCCTTTTGTCCATTGTTATTGGATAGAACATAACTTATAACCACTCCTACCTAAATATCTTACCAACATTTTACTCACATATCATATTCCATATTCACTATACAAATATATTTACTCAGAACCACATCCTCACCTTTCCCAGTGTGTGAAGTTTTGGGTGTTTGTTAGCTTTGCGAGCAAATAACTGAGAGCTCCACCAACCCTGTACAACACTTTTGATCAGTCAATAATGCTTCTGTATTGACTTTTGCTCCCCTGTCTTCATGTTGTTGCTACTATCTTTTTTTAAATGTGTGTGGGTCACCTAAATCATCAAAAACTTGCCCCTCTAGATTTTTTTCAGGACCGCCACTGACAGGAATGCTATGGGGGAGATGTTTGCTGTATATATTCAGCCATATCCTTAATACTTAGGAATATGCTCAAGTCAATTTTTGTGTTGTGATGCAGGTTCACCTCCCTCATCTAAGTTTCTTCTTTTTTTATAGGCCACCAAGTCTAATATATCTAATATGTGTTTGAAATGCTTGATATGTACAGTAAAAAGTTTTAGTCACTGGTGTGCAGTTCACTTAAAAGATGAGGAGCCTGTATTTTCATCATAGTACTCCTATGACAGACACATTGAAAAATATCCAAATCACATTGTAGGATTTTTAATGATTTATTAGCAAATTATGTGGAAAATAAGTATTTGTCACCTACAAACAAGCAAGATTTCTGGCTCTCACAGACCTGTAACTTCTTCTTTAAGGGGCTCCTCTGTCCTCCACTCGTTACCTGTATTAATGCACTGTTTATCTTGTTATCAGTATTAAAGACACCTGTCCTCAACCTCAAACGTCACACTCCAAACTCCCTCTTGCCCAAACCAAAGCTATCACAGACACCAGAAACAAAATTGTAGACCTGCACCAGGCTGGGAGACTGAATCTGCAATAGTAAGCAGCTTGGTTTAAGAAATCAACTGTGAGAGCAATTATTAGGAAATGGAAGACATACAAGACCACTGATAATCTCCCTCGATCTGGCTCCATGCAAATCTCCGTGGAGTCAAAATATCACAATGCAAAAATCCAAGAACCCTGCAGGGGGGGACCTAGTGAATGACCTGCAGAGCCTGGGACCAAACTAACAAAGCCTACCATCAGTAACACACTCGCGCGCCAGGGACTCAAATCCTGCAGTGCCAGGCGTGTCCCCCCTCTTAACCATACATGTCCAGGCCCATCTGAAGTTTCTAAGTGCATTTGATGATCCGGGGATTGGAGAATTCATATGTCAGTCAATAATTTTTTAAAAACTCAACTGTCGTGTTTGGAGGACGGATCTAGTTGCATCCAAGAACACTATACCTACTGTGAAGCATGGGGGTGGAAACATCATGCTTTGGGGCTGTTTCCGGCCCCAGAAGTGACCAGACGACTGATCCGTGTAAAGGAAAAATGAATGGGGCCATGCATGTTGAGATTTTGAGTAAAACTCCTTCCATCAGAGGGATTAAATACTCTGGTCTTTCAGCATACATATCCCAAACCCCGCCCGGGCAGGTGGTTCGTAAGCATTTCAGTCCTGTCCTAGCCAGTCTCCAGATCTCACCCCCATAAAAATCTTTGGGGTAGTCTGTGTTGCCCAAGCGACAGCCCTAAAACATCACTGCTCTAGAGGAGATCTGCATGGAGGAATGGGGCCAAAATACCAGCAACAGTGTGTCGAAAACCTTGTGAAGACTTACAGAAAACGTTTACCTGTGTCATTGCCAACAAAGGGTATATAAGCAAAAGTATTGAGAAACTTTTGTTATTGACCAAATACTTATTTTCCACCATAATTTGCAAATAAATTCATTAAAAATCCTACAGGTGAACCTGCATCAGAGTGTCAAAACCCACAAAACCTACCACACAAGGCAAAACATTCCATTACACCATAGCCTACTTGTCAACAGTATGTTTATGTTAGTATCCTTTTTTTTTATTGAACATATTCAATTATCATTGTAATTGTGCACACATTGCTGTAAGACATGCACCTACCCCAATGCTCTGTTGCTGATGACTGGGATGAATGCAGGAGCAGAATTAATGGGAGCAGGAAAAGACACCCTCTTTTTGACTGATGACTGACATAGTGGCATGTACGTGATAGGCCTATCTGGCTTATATGATTATGATGGTCATAATGCTTCTTAACCAGTGTCATAAAGTGCATTTTCTTCATCCAAGTAAAGTGATACAGGATGGTAATAATGCTTCATGACCGTGTCAAAAGTGTATTTTCTACAGGTTATTTAAGATATGATGAATAAAAATGACTATAAAGAATTCATTATAACAACAACAAAGATTTAAGAAACAAACGTTCAGGTGAAGGAAACTTCTTGGCAGGGAAAAATCACATTTGAATAAATGTGGGTTTTGACTACTCTTATGTAGGTGTCATAACCAGCCATAAGATAAAGCAATATATGTCATAACGGGTGTAAATATTTGGGTCATGACAGTTTTATGACCATATTATGACAGGTTATGACAAGTTATGTTAGCTGTTATGACATATTATGACATGGTTATGACCGTGTCTTAACGTGTTATTTGTATTTGTATTTGTATTTATTATGGATCCCCATTAGTTTCTGCCAAGGCAGCAGCTACTCTTCCTGGGGTCCAGCAAAATTAAAGAGTTATACATTTAAAAAACATTACAATACATTCATCGTTCTGTTCCTGTTCCATAAGGTGTATTTGTATCTGTTTTTTAAATCTAATTTACTGCTAGCATGAGTTACTTGATGTGGAATAGAGTTCCATGTAGTCATGGCACTATGTAGTACTGTGCTGCCACCCATAGTCTGTTCTTGACTTGGGGACTGTGAAGAGACCTCTGGTGGCATGTCTTGTGGGGTCTGCATGGGTGTCTGAGCTGTGTGCCAGTAGTTCAAACAGACAACTTGGTGCAGTTCAACATGTCAATACCTCTCACAAATACAAGTAGTGATGAAGTCGTCTCTCCTCCACTTTGAGCCAGGAGAGATTGACATGCATATTATTCATGTTAACTCTCTGTGTACATCCAAGGGCCAACCGTGCTGCCCTGTTCTGAGCCAATTGCAATTTTCCTAAAGTCCTTCTTTGTGGCACCTGACCACACGACTGAACAGTAGTCCAGGTGCGACAAAACTAGGGCCTGTAGGACCTGCCTTGTTGAAAGTGCTGTTAAGAATGCAGAGCAGCGCTTTATTATAGACACACTTCTCCCCATCCTAGCTACTGTTGTATCAATATGTTTTGACCATGACAGTTTACAATCCAAGGTTATTCCAAGCAGTTTAGTCTCCTCAACTTGCTCAATGTCCACATTATTCATTACAATATTTAGTTGAGGTTTAGGGTTTAGTGAATGATTTATCCCAAATATAATGCTTTTCAGTTTTGAAATATTTAGGACCAACTTATTCCTTGCCACCCATTCTGAAACTAACTGCATCTCTTTGTTAAGTGTTGCTGTCGTTTCAGTCGCTGTGGTAGCTGACATGTATACTGTTGAGTCATCCACAGACATAGACAGCACTGGCTTTATTCAAAACCAGTGGCATGTCGTTAGTAAAGATTGAAAAAAGTAAGGGTCCTAGACAGCTGCCCTGGGAATTCCTGATTCTACATGGATTTTGTTGGAGAGGCTTCAATTAAAGAACACCCTCTGTGTTCTGTTGGACAGGTAACTCTTTATCCACAATATAGCAGGGGGTGTAAAGCCACAACACATATGTTTTTCCAGCAACAGAATATGATTGATAATGTCAAAAAGCACTGAAGTCTAACAAAACAGCCCCCCACAATATTTTGATCATCAATTTCTCTCAGCCAATCAGCAGATCATTTGTATAAGTGCTGTGCTTGTTGAATGTCCTTCCCTATAAGCGTGCTGAAAGTCTGTTGTCAATTTGTTTACTGTAAAATAGCATTGTTTCTGGTCAAACATCATTTTTTCCAAAAGTTTACCAAGGGTTGGTAACAGGCTGATTGGTCAGCTATTTGAGCCAGTTAAGGGGGCTTTACTATTCTTAGGTGGGGAATAACTTTTACTTCCCTCCAGGCCTGAGGCACACACTTTCCAGTAGGCTTAAATTGAAGATGTGGCAAATAGGAGTGGCAGTATCGTCTGCTATTATCCTCAGTAATTTTTCCATCCAAGTTGTCAAACCCTGGTGGCTTGTCATTATTGATAGACAACAATACTTTTTCACCCTCTTCCACTCTACCTTCACGAATTCAAAACTACAATGCTTGTCTTTCATAATTTGGTCAGATATACTTGGATGTGTAGTGTCAACGTTTTGTTGCTGGTATGTTATGCCTAAATTTGCTAATCTTGCCAATGAAAAAATCATTAAAGTAGTTGGCAATATCGGTGGGTTTTGTGATGAAATGAGCTCCGAAGTGGAGCGGAGTTTGTTTTTTGCCCAAAATTTCAATTTAAGGTGCTCCAAAGCTTTTTTATTACAATTCTTTTGTGCCATTTATCTTTGTTTCATAGTGTAGTTTCTTCTTTTTATTCAGTTGAATCACATGATTTCTCAATTGCAGTACATTTGCCAATCGGTTGTACAGCCAGACCTATTTGCCATCTCTTTTTGCCTCCCTCCTCTCAACCATACAATTTTTCAATTCCTCATCAATCCACTGGTATTTAACGGTTTTTACAGTCATTTTCTTAATTGGTGCATGTTTAATAGTAACTGGGATAAGCAATTTCCATGCGAATGTGTCAAGTGCAGCGTCTGGTTGCTTCGTCATTACACAACCACGGACCAACAAATATTCTCTTTCACATTAACAGCAGGAATCACTGCAAAACTTATTGTCTGACCTCTTATACACAATATTAGGCCCATCCTTTGGAACTTTGGTTTTCCTAGATATGGCTCCTATATTGTGATCACTACATCCGATGGATTTGGATACTGCTTTCAAACAGATTTCTGCAGCATTAGTAAAGATATGATCAATAAATGTTCATGATTTCTATCCTGTACTGTTTTTAACTACCCTGGTAGGTTGATTGATAACATGATGAGTGGTGAGTGGGCAGTCTGATGAAAGCCAGTCAATATTTAAATCACCCAGAAAAGTATACCTCTCTATTGATATCACATATATTATAAAGCATTTCACACGTTATCCAGATACTGAATGTTAGCACTTGGTGGTCTATAGCAGCTTCCCACCAGAATGGGCTTTAGGTGAGGCAGATGAACCTGTAGCCATATTTCTTCAACAGTATTAACATGAGATCCTCTCTTAGCATTACAGGAATGTGGTTCTGAATATAAACAGCCACACCTCCACCTTCTGGCATTTCTGTCTTTTCTGTAGATCTTATAACCATTTATTGCTACCACTGTATCATCAAATGTATTATCTAAGTGAGTTTCAGAGATTATCAGAATATGAATGTCATCTGTTACTAGCAAATGATTGATTTGATTAACCTTGTTTATTAAGATACATATGTTAATGTAGGCTATTTTTTAAAATGTTCTAGGCTGCTTGATTGTTTTTCTTGCTTTACTGGGAAGCTTAGCAGAGGTAGACATGCTGAAGTTATTTTTATTAGTGCAGGGTGAGCTGCACACAGTGGTCTTCCTACTAGGTCACACCACTTCAGTGCTAACAGTATTACTCTGGTTCAGTGGGCATATGATTACTGCATACAATAGCTCTAGGATCAGCAGATGCATTCAGTTGTAACGACTTTGGCAGCCGAGGCTGCCTCCCCTCCTTGTTCGGGCAGGCTTTGGCGTTCATCGTCACCAGCTTACTAACCACTGCCGCCCCAATCATCATCAGCATGTGTCTTGTCTTGTTAATCACACACACCTGGTTCTCAATCCCCTCTTAGTCCGTATATATAAGTGTTCCCTCTGCCCACTTGTCCTTGTGGGTGATTGTTAGTTGTGAAAGTAGTATAGCTCGGTGGAGCTAATCGTACATTTTGTTGCCAGGCTAGATTTTTCCCCTGTGCCTATGCAATTGGATTCTGCCGTTACAAGTGTATTTGCCAGGGATTAGAAGTTTCCCTGTGCCTGTTTCCGTTGATCGCTATTTGAGCGCATTTGTGTGTCAACTAAGGAATAAACTCTGTGTTCGGTGAATACCCTCCTGCACCTGACTCCTTTCATCACACTCATCACAGAATCACCCACCCGCTATGGAGTCAGCGGAGAAGAGCGCATGCCTGGAGTCGTGGCACGGGTCCAAGAGCATTCCACGATGCTGGCCAGCTTGGGGGAAGCGATGGATCGGGTTCTTCGAAACATCCAACGCCTGGAGAGGAGAGGACTGTCGAACCAGCTGGCCAACCGGATCAGCCACCTACACCCCAGCACCCGGAGGATCTTTTATTCCGACCACGGGCGTTTTTTTTATTTTTTATTTATTTCACATTTATTTAACCAGGTAAGCCAGTTGAGAACAGGTTCTCATTTACAACTGCGACCTGGCCAAGATAAAGCAAAGCAGTGCAACAAAAACAACACAGAGTTACATATGGGGTAAAAAGCATAAAGTCAAGAAATACAACGAAAATATATACAGTGTGTGCAAATGTAGCAAGTTATGGAGGTAAGGCAATAAATAGGCTATAGTGCAGAATAATTACAATAGTATTAACACTGGAATGCTAGATGTGCAAGAGATTATGTGCAAATAGAGATACTGGGGTGCAAAAGAGCAAAATAAATAACATTATAGGGATGAGGTAGTTGGGTGGGCTAATTTCAGATGGGCTGTGTACAGGTGCAGTGATCGGTAAGGTGCTCTGACAACTGATGCTTAAAGTTATTGAGGGAGATAAGAGTCTCCAGCTTCAGAGATTTTTGCAATTCGTTCCAGTCATTGGCAGCAGAGAACTGGAAGGAATGGCGGCCAAAGAGGTGTTGGCTTTGGGAATGACCAGTGAGATATACCTGCTGGAGCGCAGACTACGGGTGGGTGCTGCTATGGTGACAAATGAGCTAAGATAAGGCGGGGATTTGCCTAGCAGTGATTTATAGATGGCCTGGAGCCAGTGGGTTTGACGCGAACATGTAGTGAGGACCAGCCAACAAGAGCGTACAGGTCACAGTGGTGGGTAGTGTTGGGGCTTTGGAGGCAAAACGGATGGCACTGTGATAGACTACATCCAATTTGCTGAGTAGAGTGTTGGAGGCTATTTTGTAAATGACATCGCGAAGTCAAGGATCGGTAGGATAGTCAGTTTACGAGGGCACGTTTGGCAGCATGAGTGAAGGAGGCTTTGTTGCGAAATAGGGTCGATTCTAGATTTAACTTTGGATTGGAGATTCTTTATGTGAGTCTGGAAGTTGAGTTTACAGTCTAACCGAGACACCTAGGTATTTGTAGTTGTCCACATACTCTAGGTCAGACCCGTCGAGAGTGGTGATTCTAGTCGGGTGGGCGGGTGCCAGCAGCGTTCGATTGAAATGCATGCATTTAGTTTTACTAGTTTTAAGAGCAGTTGGAGGCTACTGAAGGAATTGTTGTATGGCATTGAAGCTCGTTTGGAGGTTTGTTAACACAGTGTCAATGAAAGGCCAGATGTATACAAAATGGTGTCGTCTGCGTAGAGGTGGATCTGAGAGTCACCAGCAGCAAGAGCGACATCATTGATATACACGCACAGAGAAAGTGTCGTCCCAGAGAATTGAACCCTGTGGCACCCCCATAGAGACTGCCATAGGTCCAGACAACAGGCCCTCCGATTTGACACCTGAACTCTATCTGAGAAGTAGTTGGTGAACCAGGCGAGGCAGTCATTTGAGAAACCAAGGCTATTTAGTCTGCCAATAAGAATGCGGTGGTTGACAGAGTCGAAAGCCTTGGCCAGGTCGATGAAGACGGCTGCACAGTACTGTCTATTATCAATCGCGGTTATAATATCGTTTAGGACCTTGAGCGTGGCTGAAGTGCACCCGTGACCAGCTCGGAAACCGGATTGCATAGCGGAGAAGGTACGGTGGTATTCGAAATGGTCGGTGATCTGTTTGTTAACTTGGCTTTCAAATACTTTCGAAAGGCAGGGCAGGATGGATATAGGTCTGTAGCAGTTTGGATCTAGAGTGTCACCCCCTTTGAAGAGGGGGATGACATCGCAGACTTTCCAATCTCTGGGGATCTCAGGCGTTATGAAGAAGAGAGTTTGAACAGACTAGTAATAGGGGTTCGCGACAATTTCGGCGGCTAGTTTTAGAAAGAAAGGGTCCAGATTGTCTAGCTCCCAGCTGATTTGTAGGGGGTCCAGATTTTGCAGCGCTTTCAAAACATCAGCTGTCTGAATTTGTGTGAAGGAGAAGCGGGGGGGCATTGGCAAGTTGCAGCAGAGGGTGCAGAGTTGGTGGCCGGGTTAGTGGTAGCCAGATGGAAAGCATGGCCAGCTGTAGCAAAATGCTTGTTGAAATTCTCGATTATTGTAGATTTATCGGTGGTGATAGTGTTTCGTAGCCTCTCAGTGCAGTGGGCAGCTGGGAGGAAGTGCTCTTATTCTCCATGGACTTTACAGTGTCCCAAAACTTTTGGAGTTAGGTGCTACAGGATGCAAATTTCTGTTTGAAAAAGTTACCTTTTGCTTTCCTGACTGCTTGTGTATATTGGTTCCTAACTTCCCTGAAAAGTTGCATATCGCGGGGGGCTGTTTGATGCTAATGCTGTACGCCACAGGATGTTTTTGTGCTGGTCAAGGGCAGTCAAGTCTGAGGAGAACCAAGGCTATATGGGTTCTTAGTTCTGTATTTTTGAATGGGGCATGTTTATTTAAGATTGAGAGGAAATTACTTTTAAGGAACAACCAGGCATCCTCTACTGACGGAATGGGAGATCTATATCCATCCAGGATACCTGGGCAAGGTCAATTAGGAAGGCCTGCTCGCTAAAGTGTTTTAGGGAGTGTGATGTCACGAGAGGCTACACAGCTTTCAGCGGGATTGCTCAAGTAGTGCAAGGAGACAAGGTTCAAACAAAACAAGGATTTTATTATAGGTCTTGGGAAATTAACGAAAATATAACAAAATTCTGTTCTCTTGCTTCTTCTTGGCTCTTTAAGGGTTAACAGTTCAGGGATGTCTCTTCCCACATCCAAAATCATAATTCTCACTCGCTCAGATAACTTTTCCCCCAGCCTTACTGTAGTCCACGTTGCAGCTAGTGGCCAACCCAGCAAAAGTCCTTCCAAATGTCTCTCCTGTATTTCCACAGGTGCATATATCCAAAGGTGAGTATTTCCCAAAGGTAAGTATCTCCAAATCCTTATATTCCCTCATGGAAGTGGACGTGCAGCACTCTTGTCCTCCAGAGAGCCCAGGTTGGAGACTGTGTCTCTTCACCCCCACACACCCCCTCAGTGTGTCTCTTCCCTTCCCAAACCTTCAGCTCATCAGCTCCTCATTTGTTTCAGCTGCGTGGGAAGATTGGCATGAGGGTGGAGTTCCCGACCATACCAGCAGATGGAGCCATAGCTGTCTGGGTTTGCAGCCACCTCAGGGGATGTGCGTCCCTCCAGGACACAGCCTCTCGTGACATCACACATCCCCCTCCTCGGGACCGACGTCCTCGTCGGAAAGGCAGCGAAGAAGGCATCACGCCGGGAGAGGGCGTCCGCATTGCCGTGGTGCTTGCCAGACTGCTCTCTCTTCAACTCCTCCAACTCTAGGACCAGGGACTCAGCCTCCTGTTGTCTCTCCTTGAGTTTCTTACTGAAACGCATCAGCCTTGGTTTTAGCAGAGTTTAGCTTCTGTTGAGCAGCTTTCAGTTCCTTCTCTCTCTCTGCCTCCGCATTCTTCATCTTGTTCTCCAACACCTTGTACTTCTCCTCTGCCTTCTTCTGGACCTCCCTTACTACTGCGCAGGGTCTCCTCACACTCCTCGATGGTCCTGCGCAGCCTCTCCAGCTCCTCCTGTTGCTTAGGGAAGGAGCTCTGTTGGAGTTTAGCCTGGAGGATATCTAACTCTTCTGTCTTCATGTCTAACTGTTGCTTTAACAAACGATACCTCTCAGCGGTCCCCTTCAGACCAGACAGTTCTTTGTCCAGATTCTGCAGCTCCCGTCTCTGTGTCGGTCTGGGCACCTGCCATCCCCTATCAGAGCCCGGGCGGGAGTGAGTAACTCGAGGATTGCACCGGAGCCTTCCCAGGATGAGTCTTGCCTCTCCGTTTCCGAGGTACTCGGGTTATCCTCTCCTGAGACTCTCTCCAGAGTGGGTAAAAGGCTGGGCAGTCTCGTCCAATTAGGACAGGGGACGGGGGAGGAATCAACCACCCCCGCCGTCGTGTGTATGGTTCCCCGTGTGCTGGTCATTGTAAGTTCAGTAATGGGGTATTCTCTGGTGTCCCCATGGACACAGGAAACTGGGAGGACTTTCCCCGGGTCAGACACGTTGGGCCCACCAAATCCTACGCACCAGGGTGGCCCGGCTGCCAGAATCCAGTAAGGCCTCCACATCATGGTGATTCACAGTTACCGGGCAGGTGGGGGTCGATCTGGGCCGCCATCTACGACTCCCAAGAGCGAGGCAAAACGGTGTGTGGGTGCTGAGCTGGAGGACTCCGCAGTGGGCATGGTTCATCGGCTGGTTTCCCACACTGCCAGGAGATATGTCCCATCTCCCCACACCGGTAACACTGTCGAGTTTCCCCCTCCTGGTGTACTCTTCTTGGACCCGCCTGGTTTCTGGCTCCCCCTGGAGCCGGGATAAGTCCTGGCGTGGCTGGGTTCGAGACCTTGGGAGTCCTTTGGATGGGTTCTTCCCATTTGTGGTGGGGCCGCACTCCTGGGGTCTTTTCGGGAAGCATTCAGCATCTCCGCTGTGGCCTGGTACTTTTCCACAGCTTCCACGGTCAGATCAGCCGTGGTCAAGGCCTGTTGACTGATGAACCGTTTTGCCTCATAAGGCAGGGCACGTAGGTAACGATCCACCACAACGGCCTCCACCACCGCCGCTGCTGTATTCCTCTGCGGATCCAGCCATTTCCTTCGCGATTCGGACAAGTTCATGCATCTGCGCCCGAGGAGGTTGGTCTGGTTGGAAGGTCCAGCTGTGAAAGCGCTGGGCCATACCAAACTTTGTGAGTCCATATCTGCTGAGGATCTCAGACTTCAGGGCATCATAGTCAGAAAATAACCTGGTCAGGGCCCAGGTCCCGGACAGCATTCAGCGATTCCCCGGTTAGAAAGGGGGCTAACCGACCAACCCACTGTTGCTTGGGCCAGGCTTCCCTAGTGGCCGTGGCCTCAAATGCATGCAGGTATGCCTCCAATGTCATCGGCAGCTCCCATCTTGATATAAAGTCACTTGCCTTTATTGGGCGGGTATTTTGGACCACCCTCTGTCTCTGCAACTGCAATTCCTCGCCTTCAGAAGGTTGGCTTTCTTTGCTCCTCCAAGAGAGCCACGTTTGCTTGCATCTGGGCTTGCTGTCCAGCAAACAAGGGCTTTCAATATGTCCTCCATTTCAGTCGGCGGGGAGCCTACGGCCAACTTGGAAAACTGGGTGATCAAACCTTCGGGTATCCTCCTCTGACATGCACTATTAACGCTTGAGCGTACCTGTATTCTCCACCATCTGTGACGTCACGAGAGGCTGCACAGCTTTCAGCGGGATTGCTCAAGTAGTGCAAAGAGACAAGGTTCAAAACAAAACAAGGATTTTATTATAGGTCTTGGGAAATTAACGAAAATATAACAAAATTCTGTTCTCTTGTGGCTCTTTAAGGGTTAACAGTTCAGGGATGTCTCTTCCACATCCAAAATCATAATTCTCACTCGCTCAGATAACTTTTCCCCAGCCTTACTGTAGTCCACGTTGCAGCTAGTGGCCAACCCAGCAAAAAGTCCTTCCAAATGTCTCTCCTGTATTTCCACAGGTGCATATATCAAAGGTGAGTATTTCCCAAAGGTAAGTATCTCTCAAATCCTTATATTCCTCATGAAGTGGACGTGCAGCACTCTTGTCCTCCAGAGAGCCCAGGTTGGAGACTGTGTCTCTTCACCCCCCACACCCCCTCAGTGTGTCTCTTCCCTTCCCAAACCTTCAGCTCATCAGCTCCTCATTTGTTTCAGCTGCGTGGGAAGATTGGCCATAGAGGGTGGAGTTCCCGACCATACCAGCAGATGGAGCCATAGCTGTCTGGGTTTGCAGCCACCTCAGGGGGATGTAACGTCCCTCCAGGACACAGCCTCTCGTGACATCACAGGAGCGTTTGACAGTGATGAGGGGTGGTCGTTTTGACCGCGGACCTTACGGACGCAGGCAATAAGGCAGTGATCGCTGAGATCCTGGTTAAGACAGCTGAGGTGTATTTAGAGGTAATGTTAGTCAGGATGATATCTATGAGGGTACCCATGTTTACGGATTTAGGGTTGTACCTGGTGGGTTCGTTGATAATTTGCGTGAGGTTGAGGGCATCTAGCTTGGATTGTAGGATGG
>NW_025538029.1:0-24079 GCF_020615455.1 Coregonus clupeaformis | reverse complement strand
AAGAAACCTACAAAGAGAGAGAAAGTAAAAAAAAAAAGAAGGGTGGTGGCAGAGTCTAACATGTCACTGGCTGCACCCAGTGGTTCCTGGATTGCTGTTGGATATCTGTCGAAGAAAAATAAATAATTGAAAGTATCCATTTGGTAATTGAGATATTATCATAGCTAACTGACAACTTCTGAAATCCACTGATATCTATCACAAGCCAAATAGCATGTTAAAATGAGATCATTCATTTCAATCATAAACCGACACATTTCTACACACCATTCTATACACTGTAATGCATTTAATAGTTAACTATGTTACAAAACAATACATTGCTCACTTCTTATTTCCTCCTTCTTGCTTGAACGATATTATTCACGTGCAGAATTCTCTTTCAAATTTAATAAAAACTTGCAGATCCATGTATGATACTGTTCTGCCTAGAGAGTCCCACCAGGAAAATATGTTAAGTTGTCTGAAACCGCTTTGCCACTGTCTAATAACGGATAAAAAATAAAATAAAATAAAACATGATCAAAAATGTATTATGTGACATATCTTATTTGCACCGCATTTATTACAAGGGGTCCAAGTTTGCTGTCACAGGGCATTGCTCAAAGAAGTGCCTAAAGAATAATTGTAATGGCAGAACCAATCACTGACACTAGAGAAAGTCGGGATGTAAACAGTGTAACACCAATGTGAACATGACTTCAGTAAAATGCTTCCACAGACAGAGGACTCAGACCAATGGTTTATATATACACATCATTGTTTCCAGACACGTGAAAAAACTAATATAACAACAAACATGAGGCTTCATCAGATACTCCGCAATGCAGCAAATTTCAGGACGGTCTTTGACTTATGACAGAGAAGCTGCTCACTGCTCCCCGGACATAAGGCCAGTTGCTGGTGAAGCACCTCCGCTAACGCAAACGTTAGCTAGCTGGGTGCATCTTATATTCATTGGCTACATGAGGATCGGCTAAACGTTTGTTATCTTACTATGTGACACTGACTTATTAGAGGTCACAAAATAAATACAGAATCCAAGAAAGCAAAGCTGGTTGAGAGGAATGCAAGTGTGCAAAGCTGTCATCCAAGCAAAGGTGGCTACTTTGAAGAATCTGCAAATATTAAATATATTTTGATTTGATCAACACCTTTTGGCTTACTATCAGATTCCATATCGTGTTGCATTTCCTGGTTTTGATGCTATTCACTATTATTCTACAATGTAGAAAAAGTAATAAAAAAAATAAAATAAAGAAAAACATCGAATGTGTTCTAGCGTGTCTCCGGCTTTTGACTGGTCCTGTAAGGCCTCAAAGGACACGATGGGAGTAGGGCAACGGCAGCTGTTTCAAGGTGCATCACTGTACCAGTACTAGGGACTAATCGAAATTCTTACTCGGAATGTATCCCTTCGAGTGGAAAGGATACCATTTCGAGTGATCGTAAACTCACATAACAGTGGTTGCCATACGTAACCCTTTCGTAACTATGATGCCTGTGCGCCAACTCTCTTGCTGCATAATAGTGGAGGTTCCAGTAAACCCATCCTCTTCTCTTACTGTGGTCTCCCCAGGTCTGAAACAGATGAAGTCGAGTGTGAAGAAATGTTGACTGCATCCTAGAAATCCACGATGCCCGGAATATCCTTTGAATGACTGCTCACTTCCTGGATTGTGCGTTGTTTTTCACATCAATGTCATTAAGAAATGCTAGGGTGCGACGAAGGCAAAGGAGAGTTGTCTTGAGGGATGGGGTTTTTGATGTGTGCAGTGTCTTTGTCATTTCAATCATAACAAAATGAGGGCTTAAAGTAGTAAGTACTGCAGATAAACTAAGCTAGCTTTGCTATGGAGACTAATTGTTGCTTTCATAAACTGTAGCCCGCCACTTTGACCCAGTGTTTAGTGGCTGAAGGGCCGCTAGCATAGCTTGGCGATAGCTGTAGCTGGCATCTTTACCTAGCTGATATTTCTCTGTCACATCAGTTATGTGCAAGAGCCTGTGTCTCGAAATGTATTTTCATAAGACACTCGTTACTACCTTTGCTTACGATAGCAGTTTGGCAACTTAGTTTCAACGTTTCATCACCTCTAAACCCGTATTACCGTCGAAACGTTATCAACTGCCTTACGAATGCCCGGTCTTGAGTCATCTCGGCTGATCCCACACACAACATTCTATAACTGGCTAGTTTTGCCTTTCGTCAACGTCTCCTTATCCGCTGTTGATTTTTCCCGGGGACAAATTTCGAACTACATAATATCCCTACAACAGGTGTTCCCGTTACATGGACATTGAACAAACGTCCTAGATTGAGTAGATACATTCTTCATACTAAGTTGGGTGAGTGTAATGTGTACAGCAAAAACATTTTTATCTTCCAACAAGTATATTGATGTCCCTAAAGACAGTATGTGTGCCTCTACTTACCTGGCAAACATAAAAAAGTTGTGTGTTGTTGTGAGTACAACTTCAACCAGAACTAGGAATGTGGATTCTTAGTTGGCTGTTGGCTAAATCTAAGATTTGCTGGCTCTCCACACTACCTGCACTGCTCAGGTGAGGTTCTCCCATTTCAAGTCTCCAGTGGGTGATTAAGTCCCTTCCATCTGTGTATTACAGGTTATGTTCAGATGACAGAGGGTGCATGACACCTCCATCCTGGATTTGACAGGAGTTTAGTTGTGGAATGTCTACATAAAAGTTTAGCAATTGCAATTCCTCGCTCTTCTCATACCACTCTGTAGGCTACTGACCAATTCAAAGCTCCCTCCAGGGAGGAAGCTTTTGCACAGTCAGTAGACTAGAGAGTAACCGAGAAGAGTGTAATTGCAATTGCTAAACTATGTGATATTCTGTTTGCAGTTCCATGTAGAATAAATCATACTTCATACAATACTGCTTAGAAGCAGTATTCTCCTAATAACAATGGGGGCGCCAATGCCCATACAAGTCTTTTCTGATGTAAACTACTGAGGTCCCGAAAACTTTTCTTTCAATATTGTAGTTTCTTTGACACTTGAGACGCTAGAAGTTTTTAACTGTTGCAATGGAACCACACAAATCCACCTTTGTACATAGGCGGTGACGGTCATAGCCATTTTAAGATGAGGGGAGGACAATATATTTTTTATGAGTATGGCCTTTTTCTATTACAGCATATTGGATGACTGGCATCATTCATATTACTACATGATACTACACATTTCCCTATGCCACCTATGAGGTTGCTACAACTGCCTAGCCTACATCGTTGTCACCATATTATAACATCATAATATATCATAATATCACATGTCAACATAGCTACTTGAACTAACGCTTTATAGGCCTGCTACAATCATGTGATGCAGTTGCATTCCGTAATAACTTTATCAGTTGCCGAAGGGCCCTTGTTGCAATAAATTATAAAACCAAAGCTTACCTTGACTGAAAGAGTTCCAGTGATAGATTGCTTCTTCCAGTCGTTAACATAGCATCCCTCTCTGTTTGAGCCGGGTGTTTGAGTTAGGGCTAAACTAGCTAGCTGCATTCGCTAGCTAAAAGTGAAAAAAGTCATATAGGTATAGTCAGCCTCTCTTGGTTGTCCTTGAATTTTTCAAAGAATGATTCGTTCCAAAATGTTTCAAACTATTGTTTCTCTCTTTGAGTCAACTACTGTCGTAAATTGACTACCAGGTACACCTGAAGTCAATATTAAAGGAATCATTCATTATGCATCTTAAGCTGGAGATGTTCCAACAAACTTAATGATATACGCTGGTGGTGAGCTCCGCCAAGCAGTCCCGTTAGTTCTCTAATATACTGCTTACACAGCACGTTATATTTTCGATTGCTTATTCATTATTCTATAATTAATTCATCAGTAACATTTGGTTCTATTTGCATGTGATCAATGTAACACCCGAGGCTTCTTCTCTCCAAGTTGGACCTTGAAACTGAGATATCCTTTTCTGATTTCTCAAAAAACAATGTTCTGCAGATACATACCAAATTTGCCATACTGATATTGAGGATTCCTTCGGGCGTACGATCCAGTACTGCATGAACTTTGAGTCGAATTTAGTTATTAGAAAAGGACAAACACATTTTCTTTTCCACAATCCCTCTTATCATTCTGTGATAATTATCGTGACCTATTTGAAGATAAGCATTAGATTATAGGCTTCTATCAAATGAGGGTTCTATCACTTCCCACCATTAAAAGTAAAAGCGTAAATCAACACATAAGAAACCAAAGACACTTCATCCTTTCAAACTCCTACTGGTTTGTACAATCTAAAATACACACAAGTGATCTGTAGACTCCGATGGTTTCTTACCCATAAAATCATTAGCGAATGTAGAGATTTGTAACTTACTATTGTACAGTTTACACACCTATGTTCATTACACATTTCATTCATGGGGTTCCGCAATGACATTTTTCAGCTGGAGGTTTAAGTTCACGAGTGGCATGTTAATGACAGATCGGTATCTCAATGCATTTTTGTCTAAATTACTATACATTTCACAGTGTGCAGATATCCACTATCAACCTGATACCCCAAATAAACAAGTTTGGATAATTCCTAAATCAATCACGGGCACGGGTTGACCCACCCCGCTTCCCTCCCGGCACTCATTCTTCTGGCTTCTTCAAGATAGTGTTCAGTTCTCATCCCAATGGCACATGTTCAAGTGGATGGCCTTTGAAAATGTCCCGGATTTTCAATATCTGGGAATAATCTGATTTTCACAACCAAGACAAATCTCCCACCTGAGCCTCCACTGTCCTTTATGGCCGCATTATGTCTTGTCCGCTTTCCTACCAGTACACCAACAGCATGTGAGACGTTTGGATGGGATCTCTCCATGCTCACCCACGTGACTCATGTCGTACTCCTCGAGAGAAAAGGGCTTTGTGAGAGAAAAAGGCAGTTGATAGCTTCGACTGGATGCTGTTCACAGGTTGCTGGCTCGGACACGGAGTACATGGCCATTGTCGCAATTACTTTGAATTATCCCTTCCTGCATCTACATATCATCCTGTTGGTCACCTTCACCATAACCCAGAGAAGACAGACCACAACAACAGTTTAGTTTGCATTTCTGATTTCAGGGAAATCCAGACAAACTATTCACTGTATGACAAATTATTACTTATACCAATATTCTTAATACAAATTTCTAAGACCAATGTCAATGAGAATAATAACACACAGTTGAAACCATTTTTGCAAATTGGCTTATACTCCCCATCATCTTGGCTATCTCACACGTAGAAGTTACAGGGTCAGGGGAGTTGGAGGGCTAATCCTTAGGGAGAAATCCTGACCATCCAGCATACCCAATCTGGTGAGATTTGTATTGAAGCAAGACAAAAACAAAACAAACAAAACAACAATACACAAAACATCCCCGAGTTGACCTGATTTGCTTATGGTGTTTGCCTACACCTAGCGAACAGTTTTTTTAAATTATATGAAGAAAAAAGATTCCATTTTATTTGGAAAGGCAACCAGACAAAAATTAAACGGGCCGTATTTATATAATTAATATGAATTAGGAGGACAGAAATTATTAAATATTAAAGCATTAGACCTATCCCTAAAGCTTAAGTATACAAAAAGTTATACTTAATCTGAACTGGTTCTCTGTAAATTAGTAAGATTGTCTCACCCCAATGTTCAAGAATGACCTTTTTCCCTTTATTCAGATTACAACCTCACTTTCAGTTATTTGAAAAGGAAATTTTCGCCCAAATATCACTATTTCTAAAAACAAGCCACAGAAGTTGGTTGCAATTTCAATGTAATGCCCAGAAACGACAGAACAAATAATGCAACAAATGAAGCAAACATCGGATGGACATCATGAAAATGATCGGAGAGGTTGAGGGTAGAGGAAGTTCAGGAAGTAAAAACAAACAAAATAGGAATTATTGTAAAATTGACTGTGTCCACAAAATGTATATAGTATGTATAGACTGGGAAGTAGACTAAGCAATGTTGTTCACTGATTTACTCCAATTAGGAAGGGTGATGATGAAAGTAATACAGGGGAAATATATATTTTTTTTAAAGGATGTATGAGGGGAAAGTGATTTGATCCCCTGCTGATTTTGTATGTTTGAACCCACGACTAAAGACATGGTCAGTCTATAATTTTAATGGTAGGTTTATTTGAACAGTGAGAGACAGAATAACAATAGAAAAAATCAGAAAAACGATGTCAAAAATGTATCAAATTGATTTGCATTTTAATGAGGGGGAAATAAGTATTTGACCCCTCTGCAAACATGCCTTAGTAAGCCGGCAAAACCCTTGTTGGCAATCAGAGGTCAGACGTTTCTTGTAGTTGGCCACCAGGTTTGCACACATCTCAGGAGGGATTTTGTTTCACTCTCTCTTTGCAGATCTTCTCCAAGTCACTCAGGTTTCGAGGCTAGGGTTAGCAACTCAACCAGCTCCCTCCACAGATTTTCTGAGGATTAGGTCTGGAGACTGGCTAGCCACTCCAGGACCTTAATGTGCTTACCTTTTGAGCCACTCGCTGTGCCTTGGCCGTAGGTTTTGGTCATTGTGTGCTGGAATACCCATCCACGACCATTGTTCAATGCCTGGCTGAGGGGAAGGAGGTTCTCACCCCAAGATTTGACGTACATGGCCCCGTCCATCATCCCTTTGATGCGGTGAAGTTGTCCTGTCCCCTTTGCAGAAAACACCCCCAAAGCATAACTGTTTCTCACTCATGTTTACGGTGAGGATGGTGTTCTTGGGGTCATAGGCGCATTCTTCCTCCTCCAAACACGTGTGAGTTGAGTTGATGCCAAGAGCTCGATTTTGGTCTCACTCAGACCACAACACTTTCACCCAGTTCTCCTCTGAATCATTCAGATGTTCATTGGCAAACTTCAGACGGCCCTGTATATGTGGCTTCTTAGCAGGGTGACCTCATGGCGTGTGCAGGATTTCAGTCCTTCACGGGCGTAGTGTGTTACCAATTGTTTTCTTTTGGTGACTATAGTCCCAGCTGCCTTGAGATGCTTGACAAGATCCTCCGTGTAGTTCTGTGCTGATTCCTCACCTGCTCATGATCATTTAACTCCACGAGGTGAGATCTTGCATGGAGCCTCAGGCCGAGGGGAGATTGACAGGTCTTTTGTGCTTCTTCCATTTGCGAATAATCGCACCAACTGTTGTAACCTTCTCCACCAAGCTTCTTTGGCGATGGTCTTGAGAGCCTATTCCAGCCTTGTGTAGGTCTACAATCCTGTCCCTGAACATCCTTGGAGAGCTCTTTGGTCTGCCGTGGTGAGAGTTTGGAATCTGATTGATTGATTGCTTCTGTAGACAGGTGTCTTTATACAGGTAACAACGAGATTAGGACCCCTCAAAGAGTGACTGCTCCTAATCTCAGCTCGATTACCTGTATAAAAGACACTCCTGAGAGACAAAATCTTCTGATTGAGAAGGGGTCCAATACTTACCTCATTAAAATGCAAATCAATTTATATCATTTTGACATGCGTTTTTTTTTCTGGATTATTTTTTTAGTTATTCTGTCTCTCACTGTTCAAATAAACCTACCATTAAAATGATAGACCGATCAATTCTTTTTGTCAGTGAGCAAACGTACAAAATCAGCAGGATCAAAATACTTTCCCTCACTGTATATGTACAGTGGGGAGAACAAGTATTTGATACTACTGCTGATTTCTGAGGTTTTCCTACTTCACAAAGCATGTAGAGGTCTGTAATTTTTTATCATAGGTATACTTCAACGGGTGAGAGACGGAATCTAAAACAAAAACCAGAAAATCACATTGTATGATTTTTTAAGTAATTAATTTGCATCTTATTGGATACATAAGTATTTGATCACCTACAAACCAGTAAGAATTCTGCTCTCAGATCTGTTAGTTTTTCTTTAAGAAGCCCTCCTGTTCTCCACTCAATACCTGTATTAACTGCACCTGTTTGAACTCAGTACTGTATAAAAGACCCTGTCCACACACTCAATCAATAAGACTCAACCTCCACAATGGCCAAGACCAGAGAGCTGTGTAAGGACATCAGGATAAAATTGTAGACTCACAAGGCTGGATGGGCTACAGGACAAAGGCAAGCAACTCGGTGAGACAACAATTGCTGGCAGCAATTATTAGAAAATGGAAGAAGTTCAAGATGACGGTCAATCACCACTCGTCTGGGGCTCCAGCAAGATCTCACCTGTGAGGCATCAATGATCATGAGAGAAGATGAGGATCAGCCCAGAACTACACGGCAGAACCTGGTCAATGACGCGAAGAGAGCTGGGACCACAGTCTCAAAGAAAACCATTAGTAACACACTACGCCGTCATGGATTAAAATCCTGCAGCGCAAGCGCAAGGTCCTGCTCAAGCCAGCATGTCCAGGCCCGTCTGAAGTTTGCCAATGATCATCTGAATGATCCAGAGAAGGAATGGGGAGAAGGTCATGTGGTCTGATGAGACAAAGATAGCTTTTTGGTCTAAACCACTCGCCCCGTGTTTGGAGGAAGAAGAAGGATGAGCATAACCCCAAGAACACGCATCCCAACTCGGAAGCATGGAGGTGGAAACATAATTCTTTGGGATGCTTCTGCAAAGGGGACAGGACCATTTCACCGTATTGAGGGGAGGATGGATGGGGCCATGTTCCGAGATCTTAGCCAACAACCTCCTTCCTCAGTAAGAGCATTGAAGATGGTCGTGGCTGCGTCTTCCAGCATTGACAAACTCCCAAACATACAGCCAGGGCAACTAAGGAGGTAAGAAAGCATCTCAAGGTCCTGGAGTGGCCTAGCCTCTGACCTGAATCAATAGAAAATCTTTGGAGGGAGCTGAAAGTCCGTATTGCCCAGCGACAGCGCCCGAAACCTGAAGGATCTGGAGAAGGTCTAGTGGAGGAGTGGGCCAAAATCCCTGCTGCAGTGTGTGCAAACCTGGTCAAGACCTACGAAACGATGATCTCTGTAATTGCAAACAAAGGTTTCTGTACATAAATATTAAGTTCTTCTCTGATGTATCAAATACTTATGTCACAATAAATGCTAATGAATTACTTAAAATCATACAATGTGATTTTCTGGATTTTTGTTTTAGATTCCATCTCTCACAGTTAAAGTGTACCTAGATAACAATTATAGACCTCTACATGCTTTGTAAGTAGGAAAACGCAAAATAGGTAGTGTATCAAATACTTGTTCTCCCACTGTATGTTACGTATGTGTATATGTATGCAGAGAAAAACAAACTGGGGATTGAATGATGCAGACAATTACATTGATGGAAGACACATTCATCTGCAATATTAGAGCTGATCACCCCCCTATAAAAAATCATAAATAATGTACATAATACAAACCAACAACAACAATATACACAAAACAAAACCAAACGACAACAACAAAACAACTTCTTCCCTTTTGCACATGACTACATCGTGAGAACCACTAAAAAGCACATTAATAAGACCGAACAAAAATAAATCAAACACAGTATAACACCACTAACAAAATATTCAACAGGTTGGTTTTTGGTCTGGTGTGTGTGTAAACGAGGTAAAACAAACAAAATGGCCAGGCTTACTTAATTTGGGAGCTCCCCCTTAACAGCTGGATCCAGGTACCTTTTATACGTATAAGCACAGTCTCAATAACTTCTCCCCCAAGGCAGCCTGCCACAGGCAAGCCTTTCAAGGGAGAGATACAGAATCATTGGTAACTTTGTCAGTCTAAATATTCAATCGGGTTTACGGCATCTTGGGCAGAAGTATTCATAAAACCATGCGTATAGAATCACATCAAATGATAGTGTCCCACGTTAAGCAGAATAGGCACCTTCTAAAGTAAACAAAATCCCAGAGCCCCACTTTCTTGTAATCTTATAATTTTACCTGTTACATTGACATACAGTGCATTCAGAAAGTATTCAGACCCCTTGATTTTTCCACATTTTGTTAGGGTTACAGCCGAAATTATTCAAAATTTATTAAATTGTTATTCCCTCATCAATCTACACACATACCCCGCAAATGACAAAGTGAAAAACAGGTTTTAAGGAAATTGTTGCAAATTTATTAAAAATAACAAAACTGAAATATCACATTACGTAAGTATTCAGACCCTTTACTCAGTGCACTTTCTGAAGCACGTTGCAGTAATTACAGCCTCGGGTCTTCTTCGGTATGACGCTTCCACAATCTTGGCACACCTGTATTTAGAGAGTTTCTCTCATTCTTCTCTGCAGACCTCTGAAGCTCTGTCAGGTTGGATGGGAACGTGTACACAGCTGTTTTCAGGTCTCTCAGAGATGTTTGATCGGGTTCGAAGTCTGAGCTCTGGCTGGCCACTAAAGGACATTCAGAGACTTGTCCCGAGCCACTCCTGCATTGTATTAGCCTGTGTGATTAGGTTGTCCTGTTGGAAGGTGAACCTTCACCCCGGTCTGAGGTCCTAGCGCTCTGGACAGGTGCTTACCAAGGATCTCTGTACTTTGTACAATAATCTTTGCTTGATCCTGACTAGTCTCCCAGTCCCTGCAGCTGAAAAACATCCCCACAGCGTGCCACCACCATGCTTCACCGTAGGGTTGGCCAGGTTTCCCCAGACGTGACTCGGCATTCAGGCCAAAGAGTTCAATCTTGATTTCATCAGACCAGAGAATCGTCTTTCTCATCAGTCTGAGTCCTTTAGAGTGCCTTTTGGCAAACTCCAACGGGCTGTCATGTATTATTTTTACTGAGAGAGTTTCCGTCTGGCCACTCACATAAACACTTGATTGGTAGAGTGCTGCACAGATTTCTGTCCTTCTGGAAGGGTTCTACCATCTCCACAGAGGAACTCTGGAGCTCACCGTCAGAGTGACCACTCGGGTTCTTGGTCACCCTCCCTGACCAGGCCCCTCCCCGTTGCTCAGTTTGGCTTACGTGGCCAGCTCTAGGAAGAGTTTGGTGGGTCCAAACTTCTTCCGTTTATGCAATGATGGAGGCCACTGCTGTTCTTGGGGACCTTCAATGCTGCAGATATTTTCTGCACCCCTCCCAGATCTGTGCCTCGACACAATTCTGTCCTCGGAGTTCTATGGACAATTCCTTCAACCTCATGGCAGTAGTTTTTTGCTCTGACAAACACTGTCAACTGTGGGACCTTTATATAGACAGGTGTGTGCCTTTCAAATCCATGCCCAATCTGTTGAATTTACAACAAGTGGATTCAATCAAATTGTAAAAACATCTCAAGGATGATCAATGAAAAACAGGATGCAACTGAGCTCAATTTCGAGTCTCATAGCAAAGGGTCCTGAATACTTATGAAACGAAGGTATTTGTGTTTTTCTTATTAAGAAATTCAAAGCAGAAGGAAAAAAAAAACTTTTGCCATTGTCATTATGGGGTATTGTGTGTAGATTGATGAGGACAAAAAGTAATTTAATTAATTGTAGAATAAGGCTGTAACGTAACAAACTGTAGAAAGGGAAGGGGTTTGAATTTTTAGCTGAATCCGTATATCTTGTACGACTGTCCTGTGACATCAACTTTTCAAAATATGAAACCTGTTGTTTAACAAATCTTTAGGTCCTTCTAAAGTTGGTACTGGCTTATCAGCTCAATATTCGGTACTAAAAAACATTTACTGCGATCTACTTCAATTTTGGACACAGTTTCACTTATGGAAACAGACCTTCTTGCACTTATATCAGAGGTGTTACCCAAAACTATAGAATTTTAGTAATAATGATTGAAATTGTTAAAACGTCTTATTCGATTATTCGTACCCTCTGTCCCCAAATGTCCCATTATGTCCCACAGCCTGTTTGAGTTCAGTGAGTACCACCTTATTTTCATGTGTCCTCTTCACAGTGGGGAAAAAGTATTTAGTCAGCCACCAGTGCGCAAGTTCTCCCACTTAAAAAGATGAGAGAGGCCTGTAATTTTCATCATAGGTACACGTCAACTATGACAGACAAATTATTAAATACACTTATTAAATGGCTATTTTAAGATTATATGTAATGCGCCAAATGTATGAAAATACTTTCACTATAACTGGGCTGAGCACTGTCTATCAGTGCACTGTAGATGAGTAAGGTCTGTCCAAAAGTCTAGCACCTGAGACAGGATAGACTGAGCAGCAGAGCCCATTTTTCTGTCTCGGGGAGTTGGTTCAATTTTGCCTACCTCGAATCAGTTTAGAAACTTAATCATCTGGGATATCAACGAAAACACCATCAGGATTACAATAAATTGTAGCCTTAAGTTTAGTTCTAATGTCTCACATGTTCAACATTCATTGGTTCTATTTAACAGGGCATGGGTTTTGTACCGGATGAGAGCAAATCTCATAAGCGTTTATAGTTTTATTGGTTAGGGGTAAGTCAAGTCCCGTGACTTTCCCAAAAAGTGGATATGGCTCATCTTTGTCTGAGATTATTTCCCAGACGTTTAGAGAGTCATAAGCTCTAACCTTATCTTTATCAAATGATCCATAAAGAGACCACTCTGAACATTTCTGAACACCACTTACATACGTCTACGAGTGGTATGCAGTTGAATATTATTGTTATTTTTTTCCATTGTTACTTTATCAAATCTCTAGTAACCCATTATACAACACATACATTATTACTTTATAAAAATCTAGTAAACCCATTATACCTCCTACACTAGTGTTCTATTCATAGAGGGATTTCAATAGTTACACTAGTGTTCTATTTATACAGCATATTCGGGAATAGTACTCTCCTTTCATATCTTCACATACAGAATCCCCCTATATAACGTTATAAATCTTAGGTATCACATCCACACCACTCCATGTGCATCTTCAACGATTCAATAACACCCTCGGGGCTGAATAACACATTGTGTGTGCACATCAGTGGTTCTCCCGACCACGTGAGACACTTCTCATAAATGCCTACTTTTCTATCGTTACATCCTATGCACCATATGTATCTTCAACTGTTCTTGCTGCTACTTCCTATACCTATAAAATTACACCTCATGATATCCATGGGCAGTGGTGGACAGAACCCCTACACAACGTTATAGATCGAAAAACTCAGCTCACCCCTCTTTTTCACACCGGAGCTAGTCCCTGACAGCTCTCATTCACTCAGTACTTAACAGTAATAATATCTCTTATCTACATTTCAATCCCTTTTATTATCCACATTTCAATCAGTGTAACACGTTCCTTTCCACACAACTCTCACATCCACATTCACTTAGGTACTATTCCCAAACACACTCAGTAATCTCCCTTATTACCCATCGTCTTCAACGCATTCTCTTGTCGTTACTTCCTATGCACCATATGTATCATCAACGGATCTCTGCCGCTACATATAAAATAACACCTTGTGCTATTAGTAGTGGCTACAGACCACGTAGACACTTAAATAAATGCCTCACAGACAGCTGTCAGCTGGGCATTCCTATGGTACATATTTTGCCTCCACTCTCTAGTCTTCTATAAGACAAGCTCTAGACTTTTAAGACTAGTGGTACCTTTTTTATGTTTAGTTTTATTATTTATATATATATATATATATATATATATATATATATACACATTGGGGCAAAAAGTATTTAGTCAGCCACCAATTGAGCACAGTTCCCACTTAAAAAGATGAGAGGCCTGTAATTTTCATCATAGGTACAAGTCAACTATGACAGACAAATTGAGAAAAAAATCCAGAAAATCCCATTGTAGGATTTAATGAATTTATTTGCAAATTATGGTGGAAAATAAGTATTTGGTCACCTACAAACAAGCAAGATTTCTGGCTCTCACAGACCTGTAACTTTTCTTAAGAGGCTCCTCTGTCCTCCACTGTTACCTCGTATTAATGGCACCTGTTTGAACTTGTTATCAGTATAAAAGACACCTGTCCCACTACCTCAAACAGTCACACTCCAAACTTCACAATGGCCAAGACCAAAGAGCTGTCAAAGGACACCAAAACAAAATTGTAGACCTGCACCAGGCTGGGAAGACTGAATCTGCAACAGGTAAGCAGCTAGGTTTGAAGAAATCAACTGTGGGAGCAATTATTAGGAAAATGGAAGACATACAAAACCACTGATAATCTCCCTCGATCTGAACTCCACGCAAGATCCTCACCCGTGGGTCAAAATGATCACAAGAACGGTGAGCAAAAATCCCAGAACCACCGGGGGACCTAGTGAATGACCTGCTGAGAGCTGGGACCAAAGTAACAAAGCCAACCATCAGTAACACACTACGCCTAGGGACTAAATCCTGCAGAGCTAGACGTGTCCCCCTGCTGGCCAGTACATGTCCAGGCCCGTCAAGTGCATTTGGATGATCCAGAAGAGGATTGGGAGAATGTCATATGGTCAGATGAAACCAAAATATAACTTTTGGTAAAAACTCAACCCGATCATGTTTGGAGGACAAAGAATGCTGAGTTGCATCCAAAGAACACCATACACTGTGAAGCATGGGGTTGGAAACATCATGCTTTGGGGCTGTTTTTCTGCAAAGGGACCAGGACGACTGATCCGTAAAGGAAAGAATGAATGGGGCCATGTATCGTGAGATTTTGAGGAAACCCTCCCTTCCATCAGCAAGGGCATTGAAGATGAAACGTGGCTGGGCCTTTCAGCATGACAATGATCCCAAACACACCGCCCCAACGAAGGAGTGGCTCAAGAAGCATTTCAAGGTCCTGGAGTGGCTCTAGCCAGTCTCCAGATCTCAACCCCATAGAAAATATTTGGAGGGAGTTGAAAGTTGTGTTGCTCCAGCACCCCCAAAAACATCACGTTCTAGAGGAGATCTGCATGGAGGAATGGGCCAAAATACCAGCAACAGTGTGCTGAAACCTGGAAGACTTACAGAAAACGTTTGACCTGTGTCATTGCCAACAAAGGGTATATAACAAAGTATTGAGAAACTTTTGTTATTGACCAAATACTTATTTTCCACCATCATATGCCAATAAATTCATTAAAAATCCTACAATGTGATTTTCTGGATTTTTTTTTCTATTTTTGTCTGTCATAGTTGACGTGTACCTATGATGAAAATTACAGGCCTCTCTCATCTTTTTAAGTGGGAGAACTTGCACAATTGGTGGCTGACTAAATACTTTTTTTCCCCACTGTATATATTTCAAAAAATATATACAAATTCATTTAAATTGACTTACTGAAATTCAGTTGCCGTGTCCCTCAATTGTTCGTGGATGATGTGTCTCCTCCTGGGCAGCTCACAGTAAGGGTCTGGTCTGGGCTGGTCCTCGTGCTCTTTTTAGTTAGATGGGAATTTCTTACGCTCATAAAATGCGCCACCGATTCCTCACAGACCCTCACTGGAAAGCTCTGCAGGCAGAATCAACCATCCTTTCGTGACGCCAAATTGTTGTGGAAATTACATTGGGACACCTGAAGTCAATCTTAAATTAATCATTCTATTAACAGCAAGCTGAGAGCTCACTTCAGATCGGTACTGTACGTGGAAGTATGACTGTGTCATCTCCAGTGCTGTTAATAAAAAATTATTCATTTAAGGTTGACTTCAGTATCCCTGGTGGTAATTTCACGGACAAAGTTAATCTTACATAACCAAAATTAAAGGTAGGTAGATCTTTATAAAAACAGGACCAAAATATTTCTTCTTTCTTCATTCACCCAGCGGGTAAGGTGCCGGCACCAACCAGGAGCTGGAATTCTCTTCAGGTATTCAATGTTAACATCCCACACATCATCCTCGACATGCTACACATATAACACGTTAGCTTGATGTATTTAGCTAGCTACAGTATCATTTCCCCTTTAATCTATGGTATCATAGATAGCCTGCCTCGCTAGCATTATCAAATAAGGTTGTATAACCAAAAGTAGCTACTAGCTAGCTAATACCAGCTATCTACTTAGCTAACATACTCACCAACACCAGTGGTTTGACGAAGTTGACAGGCAGCAGAAGTGACCATGTCAGCTGTAATCCATTCTGGCCATCTGGCAATATTTTGTTGAAATGTATTGAAGTTTGAACCAACTTTATGGAAGACCATTTTCACTCCTATTTGCCAAGTGAAATGTGTGTGTGTTGCACCCATATGCAGACTTGACAATAAATGTCCACATGGCAGCTGGGGATGGACCACAATGTGTTGTCTCTGGGCAATTGGGCATCATTGGCAAAAGTGGGCATGTAAGATCCATACCCAACCCTCCAGTTAGTCATGACGAACTCACATAAACTGACTTTATGCCCAAAATGATCCTATTTACACTTTGTAGTCAATTTTGACACTAGAATGAATGTTTATGACTCTCGATGCCACATATGCCGTTAAAAACCAGAGAAGTTTCTAAGGGGCAGTTGACCCTTTAATAGGTTATATTGTGGCATGCATCGCCTGCCCTACCTTGCCCCCATTACCCTCTGATGCACTCACATCACCAACCACGGTTATGGATGAGTCGCCTTGCCTGAGACCAGAATAATTGCATTAGCTCCCAAACTAATTACCTTAGCTCAGTGGGTTAACACAGTCTTGCACAACTTTCTTTAACAGTAGAACATCCCGTTCTCAGGTAGAAACCCTCTTTCAAGGATAGTCTGGACGCCAGACCCATCTCCTTGTGCTGAACAAGATGGACCTGGCTGACCTGTCTGCCAAGCATGCTCTGGCTACTGTAGCAGATCATTGTTTTGTTTCTGTAATCTGGATGCCAGTCTGTTTCTATTGATGCATGACAATGTCAAAGAAATTGGATAACTGAATTGGCTTCCAGGCTGGTTGTTTTGTGTTTCTCCAGACAGACCTGTGTGAGTGTATATGGCCAATCATGCAGTAGTTTAATCGAATGGCCTCTATATAATGACTTGAGACAGAGAGTCCAGTGCAGCGCTGTATGTAGTCCTGATCCAGATCTGAACGCTTTGCTCTCCAGATGATTTTGAAAACAGCTTGAAAGACATGGAGTGAAGAACATCCTGTTCACAGACTGCCTCAGACAGAGAGATGACAATGTCAAAAAGGTAAGAGAGACAGAGAGAGATGGGAAGAACATAAAAAGGGAGAGTCTGAGAGATCCTTAAAGGAAAAATCCACCCAAAACTACACATTTCTCAAGGTAGGAATATCGCAAAAATATGATTCCAGAGAAGACAAACTCTTGGCGTTATGACATCGCCAGTATTGAAATCTGACTGTATACTGATGGACGCTTGCGATCTAAAAGTTGTATTCCTATTAACTTCCAATGTAGTGAGAGCAGTTTATCGCAATGCCGGGCCAAACCAGACGAAGTTTCTGCCTGCTTGAACGGCAATAGCTCAGATACACATGAAATGACCCCGGGAATCGAGTAGAACAGCCTCAGAGATGCACAAAAACAATATAACATTCAAAATGGGTGAATCTTTTCCTTTTAAGAAAGGGGTGACTTTGCAATGTGGTTATAAAGTTCCACAGAAGACTGAGTTAGTATTGTTTGACAGCGCTCTCCTACTCTGTTAATCTTCCTGTCTGTTGTTGCAGCTGGTTCCCATGGTCACAGAATTGATCGAGAGCCAGCCACGCTCCACCGAGAGGAGGTGAGTTCACGGCCAATAACTGATTGATGATTGATTGATTGGTTTAGATTTTGTGTTTAGAAAAAAAGAATGTGTAGTATAGGCCCGCGTTCAGTCCTAGACGATAACAAATGAGAGTTTTACTACCCTAAATTCCAGTGCATTTGGTTGTCAGTTTGAAGTTACGTTGGTGTGTCCAGTCTCCTTTCCATCCTCCTGAATGCCTCCTGACACCATCGGACTCTTCTGGACCAGACCAGCCCTGAGCTTGTTTTTCTATTGAGTGTGCCACAACTATCCAGTTCATTCTGTTTACCCTCAGCCTTGTCATCAGCCGGAATGAAATCTCATTCCACTGCTATGCTGATGACACAGCTGTATCTGAGAACTTACCCAAGTCCCTCTGCTCATCTTAACACCTGTCTTGAGGAGATATGGGCTTGGATGAAGCAAAACTTCCTTCAACTCAACAGCATCAAACCGAGGCTGTACTTGTTGGCACCCCTCACCAGGTCCAGCACTCACCCGTAACCCACCTCACAGGCAAGAACATCCTCTCTCATCCAATGTTCCAATCTGGGCATTAGGCTTGACTCCTCTCTAACCTTCGACAATCACATCAAACATCCAAAGCATCGCTCTATCACCTCAAGAACATTGTCAAACTCCGTCCCACCCTTACTCAGTCTGACGAGAGGGCTCCAGCCTTTGTCGCTCAAGGCTGGACTACTAAATGCACTCTGCAATCTTCACGGACACTGTGGTGAAGAAGGCACGACAGCACTCTTTAACCTCAGGAGGATGAAGAAATTTGGCCTGTCCCGAGTGCCTCACAGTGTTCACAGGAGCACCATCGAGAGCATACAGTCGGCCTGCATCACAGCTTGGGTACGGCAACTCCACTGTTCGCTGACCTCAAGGCACTACAGATGGTGGTACGCTCAAACGCACCATTGGGTGCACACTGCCTACCCTCCAGGACACCTACAATACCACGGCCTGTTCTCCCAGCTTCCATCGCTTCGGACGTCCGGGCAGTACAGGAGCATCATGGCTAAAAAACCAAGACTGGCCAATAGCTTCTACCCCAGACCATCAGGCTGCTGAAAGCCACCACTAGTCAGCTACCTGCCTCCCCCTGTCCCCCTACCCCCTGGCTGCTCCCCATTTGACATTTCCCGCCCTCAACAGACCTCTACCCGCAACTCCAAGATTGAGCGAATATCCTGCTCCGCCACTCCCCCAGGACTAAGCTTCACTCCATGGGGGGATCAGGCTCCCAACCCAGTGTTAATTTTGGCACTCTTTTTTTTAGATTTAGTCTAGTCATTCCTAGTCACATTGTTGTCATTTGAATAATGATTTAGTCTACTTATTTAAATTATAAACAGTGGGCCATTTTAGTCAACTAAATGCCCTTTACGCTTTAGTCACATTTGAGTCTCATCACTTTAGTATGGTGTCATTAACTTATAGTAAACATAAATCACTGACTTCCATGTGCACAAACATAGCCTTATCCTACCAACATCCTTTCCAACAGCAGAAATACTTGACACACACATACACTACCATTCAAAAAACCTCAATTTTTCCCAGTTTCTATTGAAATTCACACAGTTTAATGTCTTAATGTAATCTGAAATTAAAGCAAGAACAAATAAACAATTGGAGACAAAAAAGAAAAACATTTGTTTAACCAAATGTTTTTCTAAATTTCTGACTCATCAAAGTAGCCACCTTTTGCAGACGTAACAGCCGTAAATACACTCGTGGCATTCTTTTAACAATGGAAATCAAATATTGTTTGGAAAGTTCTTCCAACACATTTACATTTTAGTCATTTAGCAGACGCTTCTTATCCAGAACGACTTACAGTTAGTGAGTGCATACATTTTCATACTGGCCTCCGCGTGGAAAACGAACCCACAACCTGGCGTTGCAAGCGCATGCTCTACCAACTGAGCTACAGGGGATTGCAGAAGTTCCCACAAAATGTGTTGCACTTGTAGGTTGCTTTATGCTTTCACCCTTCTGCCAAGTTCATCCTAAACCAGTTCGATACGGGGGTTAAGTCTGAGACTTTGGCCATTCCATGATTTGAAGCCTACCGTCTTGTTCTTTTCTGACAGCCTGGAGGTGTGTTTTGGGTCATTATCTTGCCGTAGGAACCCCCTGACCAACTAGGCGTATACCAGATGGTCATTGCATGGCGCTGCCAAAATGTAGGTAGCCGTTTTGGTTAGGGTGCCACTCACTCTGTGCAGTGTCGACTTCGATCCAGCAAAAAGAGTCCCTGACCACACACTTCCTTCTCCATGTTTGACAGTTAGGTGTCACACACTGAGGAACCATCCTTTCTCCTACTCACGCGTATAAAAACCCCCCGCGTGATGAACCCGAAGATTTCATGGCCCAGGCAAGCCTCTTTTTCTTATTTTGCCATCTTAGCAATGGCTTTCACTACCACTCCACTTGTCAAACCTGCAGCTCAAGTCTTCTCTTCACAGTTGAAACTGAGACTTGCATCCACTTGGACCAGTGTTAAGCTGGGAAGCTGTTGTCTTGTGAGCCGCCTATCACCACAAGCTGTTGACTCTCAGAAACTTGTCTTCTGATTCTGTTGTGGCTTTGGGTCTGCCAGACCTCTTCCTGTCAGTTTCCTCAGTTTCCAAGAGCTTTTGATGGTGTAGGACACCTTGGCTCTTTTGCAATTTCTGAAGGAAAGACCTACACTTTTAAAGGGTTATAATGGTCTGTCTGTCTTCCTTTGTTAATTGCCTTTTTCTCGCTATTATGATAGCAATATACGACTTCCTGCAGTACAATACTGTCCAAATAATAAGAGGGTGTAGTAACAGAAGTGTGTTCTAACACTGCTTTTATACAGACAGAGGGTTTGTAAGTAATCAACAACAGTTGGGACACCTGTAGGAATTGTTAGGATCAATTTTTCAAAGGGCTTAATTTACTTCCATTGCTGCAGAACAGCTGTAAGTTGTTAACCCATTACTTGTCCTTTTTCTATAACTCTAAATGTACATTATTTTTCAGCTTTTGGTAACCCTAAACATTTTTTTTTACCTCTGGCAGCTTACCGCTTACCTTTGCACCATTTCAGGTTATTCACTGGATTTGAACTGTTTACATTTCAATAAAACTGGAAAAATGGGGGCGTTCGAAAACCTTTGACCGGTAGTGTATAACAAACAATTATCTGGCCATTAAATTCCTATTCAGCCTACATAGAAATTGCACATTACACAAAACAAACAGACACACACAAGCACAGAGAGAGAGAGAGTAGCACAATCACCAGATGATCCCGAGAAGTATTGGCAAAGTAGTATGGGTTGCACTTCATCACGTAGCGTCATTGCCATTGTTATGAACGTTCCAAAATGTTCGTCCTGCTGAAGCTAGTTAATGAGGTAACATGACTGAACAAGGTGTAGTCTAAACAAATGGCTAGGTCCGGTCCACAAGTATCTAGTTTTGAGAACGCCCACGATATGCTTTATGAATGCAAAATGTGGCCGCCAATGCACTATAGAAAATAACCTAGTGCCGTTATTATGGGTCATATCTTTGGAACGGTAATGGCTAGAATCTATACTCACAGGAGAAAAAACATAGCTAGACTGTTGTTGTACTATTAAACTTAATGCTGCTATTGTTTTTAATTTTTGTAAAGCAGCTTGGTTTCTTAACCAGGCAAAGGGTAGCTAACTAGAAGGCTAGTGGTGACTCGTTAGCTACGGGAGAGTGCGATGTGTGTAATCGAGGCAGAGCCGGAGCGTAGCCCTATCTGCACACACTCACCGCTTGCTCCCCCCGCAGCTCACCAGCTGATGTAGGCTAGGCTGTGTGCCGGGTGCGGCGCGTCCTTCCCATGCTGAACGAACTGCACATCTGTGCTGGTAATAATTGTGTCATCACTGAAAAGCTCTCAAGCACTTGTCCAGTTCACTTAGTTCCGATTCACAGAGATAATTCGGGAAATGTTTTTGTTTAGTGTTAGTTTTTTCTGGGTCTATTTAGTTAGTTATAGTCTCGTCAATTGCCACTGAAAAATAGGTGTTTGACGAGTATTTTTGTCACTATTGTTGTTGACGAAATGAACACTGGCTCGACCGCCCCCCATCTTGGAATGCACTCACGGGACCACCTGAAGGCACCACAGACTCTGGGCTCCTTTTAAACTGGCCTAAAAACCACCCTCTTTAGAAAGGCCTTCTGTTAGTTATAGCTGTGTTCCTTGGTGTCTTTGTCTGTAGCGTCAGCTGTGTTCTTGTGTCAGTTGCCCTGTCTAGTTGTGTCCTTATTTTGTCTCTCTTGTTTTTATACATTTTAATGCACTCCATATAGCACTTCTTGAGATTGTTTTTCAATGAAAGCGCATTCCAAATCAATGTATATTATTATTATTATTATTATTATTATGATGATGATTACAAATTCACTTCAATCAGTAATTAGAAGTTAGGCTGTTACAGCACCCTGTGTATCATGGCTGAAGGTGATGTAATCATTATGTTACAGTTCTGACCTACGTCTGACCAGAAAGTTTGTTGTGTTCCACATAATTGTTACGTTTGAGGACTGTATGGTGAATAGAGGGGGTTAACAACACTCTTTATGTAGTCTGAATGTGGTTATGGTCATATTATGTGGTCATGTTATGACGTGTGTTTATTCAATGTTCAGAACACCAACTTCTGTCTGATGGTGATTGGGGTGCCCAACGTTGGAAAGTCATCACTCATCAACGCTCTGAGGAGAACCAACCTCAAGAAAGGTACAATTTAACGTTACAATGAGATATTGGGATTAGGAGAATTCCTTGTGGTTCGGATAGTTTTGTCATGTGCATTTCATTGAACCCTTGTTGAAGTAATGATGATCCATCTTGTTCTACCTTGGGTCGTTGGGGTCAAAGGTGGAGGGGAACCAGGCATTACCGAAGCAGTGTTGACTAGAATACAGGTGAGTGATGGTTTCACCTGTCTCTCTCTCACTTGTCTGTTTTTGTGTATATTCAGTACTTACTCAATGTGTGTGTGTGTGTGTGTGTGTCTGTGTGCGTGCGCGTGTGTGTTTGTGTGTTCTCTCATCAGGTGTGCGAGAGACCCATCATCCATCTACTAGATCGCCTGGTGTCCTTCCTCCAAAGATACAGAGTCTGGAGACGGGCATGAAGCTAGCCCTGTGGTGAGTCTAGAGACTAGGTCTGGCCAATGATGTATAGCCTCTTTCCACGACATAGACTGACCAGGGGAATCCAGGTGAGCATGATCCTTTATTGATGTCACTTGTTAAACCCACTTCAATCAGTGTAGATGAAAGGGAAGAGGCGGGTTAAAGAAGGATATTTAAGCTTTGAGATAATTGAGACATGGATTGTGTATGTGTGCCATTCAGAGGTTGAATGGGCAAGATAAAAGATTTTAGTGCTTTAACGGGGTGTGGGAGTAGTTGCCAGGCACACCAATTTCAGTGTGTCAAGAACTGCAACGCTGCTGGGTTTTTCTACGCTCAACAGTTTCCCGTGTGTATCAAGAATGGTCCACCACCCAAAGGACATCTAGCCAACTTGACACAACTGTGGGAAGCATTGGAGTCAACATGGGCCAGCATCGCCTGTGGAACGCTTTTGACACCTTGAGAGTCCATGTCCCAACAAATTGAGGCTTTCTGCAAAAGGGGTGCAACTTAATATTAGGAAGGTGTTCCTAATGTTTTGTACACTGTGTCGATTACGTGTAATGTTCTGGACCCACCCTGTCTTGTATCATGGTAATACAGTGCCACCTAGTGGAATCTAATATAACAACAGCCATGCTCCTATGGGCCTCTCTCTCTATATGGATACAATATGAACCTTCCAATGCTCTCAATCATATGACAATCAAAGCACTGTGTGAATTATATGGCAGCCCTTTGACACAGTGACCTCCACATCAAGCCATATGATTATCAGCAGGACATACAGTATGGCGTTGTAATGATGACTCCCTCCTCTGCTGTTACTGTCAGGAACCATCCTGGACCATCTAGTAGGAGAAGACATCATGGCAGACTACCTACTGTTCTCTCTCAATAGACTGGAGAAGTACAGGTGAGGGTTCACAGCTTTCCTGCTCTATATTATAACATGACCAGTCCTCACTGGCCATTTTTATTTGGCACCATTGTTTGCACCAAGCATTGATTCCAATATGGAGTATATTGCTGCGACATTGAATCCATTGAGTTACTCAAGTGATGGAATAAGAGGTTGCTGTGTTTAGTAACCTTGAGAGTTGAGGGTTTCTCTGTGTCTAGTTACACTGAAGAGGTATGGACGTGTGTGTGTGTGCGTGTGTGTGTGTGTGTAGTTACGTGGAACGATGATCTCGGGGAGCCTAGTGATGACATCCAGCAGGTGTTGAAACGTATCGCTGTCAAACTGGGAAAGACTCAACGAAGTTAAAGCCATCAGAGGGGTAAGAGTAAACCATATCATACTAAAT
>NW_025538028.1:0-24082 GCF_020615455.1 Coregonus clupeaformis | reverse complement strand
GGCGTTGTGTGGCCAAGAGGTTTGCTGATGTCAACGTTGTGAACAGAGTGCCCCATGGTGGCCGTGGGGGTTATGGTATGGGCAGGCATAAGCTATGGACAACGAACACAATTGCATTTTATCGATGGCCATTTGAATGCACAGAGATACCGCCGCGAGATCCTGAGAGGCCCATTGTCGTGCGCATTCATCCGCAGCCATCATCTCATGTTTCAGCATGATAATGTACGGCCCCATGTCGCAAGGATCTGTACACAATTCCTGGAAGCGAAAATGTCCCCGTTCTTCTATGGCCTGCATACTCACCAGACATGTCACCCATTGAACATGTTTGGGATGCTCTAGATTGACGTGTACGACATCGTGTTCCAGTTCCCGCCAATATCCAGCAACTTCACACAGCCATTGAAGAGGAGTGGGACAACATTCCACAGGCCACAATCAACAGCCTGATCAACTCTATGTGAAGGGAGATGTGTCCGTGCATGAGGCAAATGGTGGTCACACCAGATACTGACTGGGTTTCTGATCCACTCCCTTCCTTTTTTTTTAAGGTATCTGTGACCAACATATATATATATATATATATATATATATATATATATATATATATATATATATATATATATATATATCTTCGTATTCCCAGTCATGTGAAATCCATAGATTAGGCCTAATTAATTTATTTCAATTGACTGATTTCCTTATATGAACTGTAACTCAGTAACATCTTTGAAATTGTTGCATGTTGCATTTATATATTTGCTCAGTATAGTTGCAAGCAACAGCCAATCAAAAACTAATGTTTTTGTCACTTGATCCATTCGAACTCCGGCCCAGTTATCATGCTCAACAACACAGCTGTCAGTGATACGGGAAATGTGATCTAGGGGTGAACGACTCCAGGATTTTTGGAGTCGACTCGCCTTTTAGACTCCCAAAACACGTTGAAGAACGCGCTGCCACACACGTACACACCACCTCATTATTGCGAGTCCTACTAGGAAGACACATTTTGCATTATAGAGAGAGATTGGCATGAGCATGATGCTGCCCATTTGCTTAACAACTTATAAAATGCCTATTTTGTTTGAATATTGAAGGTGATTTGTAGGAACTAGAACAGCGTTTCCCCACGTGGTCCTCGGGACCACAGGGTGCTTGTTTTGGTTTTTGCCTTAACTACACAGCTGATTCAAATGATCAAAGCTTGATGATTAGTTGATTATTTGAATCAGCTGTGTATCGCTTAGGCAAAAACCAAAATGTGCACCTTGGGAGTCCCGAGGACTGAGTTTGAAACCTGAACTAGAACATTACAGCCTTGATAGATCCAATGGGATGATGCGGTGCACTCTATGCCGCATAAACCTTCTTTTGGCGTGTTATAAAGCCCTATTCGGACGGGACTAGTATTACCTAGAGATGTTGGTTATGTAATTATTTCCAAACATGTGCGTTATTCCAACAATTCGCACAAGATTAGTTTTTCCAAACTGCCCCTGTAATTCTTTATGTATTTTTTAAATTCAACTGACTCATGATGTAAGCCTGAAGTGGAGGTTTTGTTCTAGGCTTGAAAATATCTCAATATTTAGATGATAACAGGCTACACTAACTTCGTAGCGCAACTTGCCAAATGTATACAGTTGAAGTCGGAAGTTTACATATACCTTAGCCACATACATATAAACTCAGTTTTTCACAATTCCTGACATTTAATCTAGTAAAAATTCCCTGTCTTAGGTCAGTTAGGATCACCACTTTATTTTAAGAATGTGAAATGTCAGAATAATACTAGAGAGAATGATTTATTTCAGCTTATATTTCTTTCATCACATTCCCAGTGGTCAGAAGTTTACATACACTAAATTAGTATTTGATAGCAGAGTTGCCTTTAAATTGTTTAACTTGGGCAAACATTTTGCGTAGCCCTTCCACAAGCTTCCCACAATAAGTTGGGTGAATTTTGGCCCATTCATCCTGATAGAGCTGGTGTAACTGAGTCAGGTTTGTAGGCCTCCTTGCTCGCACATGCTTTCTCAGTCCTGCCCACACATTTTCTATAGGATTGAGGTCAAGGCTTTGTGATGGCCACTCTAATGCCTTGACTGTGTTGTCCTTAAGCCATTTTGCCACAACTTTGGAAGTACGCTTGGGGTCATTGTTCATTTGGAAGACCCATTTGCGACGCTTTAACTTCCTGATTGATGTCTGAATCTGCAATAGGTAAGCAGCTTGGTTTGAAGAAATCAACTGTGGGAGCAATTATTAGGAAATGGAAGACATAGAACACCACTGATAATCTCCCTCGATCTGGGGCTCCACGCAAGATCTCACCCCGTGGAGTCAAAAAATGATCACAAGAACGGTGAGCAAAAATCCCAGAACCACACGGGGGACCTAGTGAATGACCTGCAGAGAGCTGGGACCAAAGTAACAAAGCCTACCATCAGTAACACACTATGCCGCCAAGGACTCAAATCCTGCAGTGCCAGACGTGTCCCCCCTGCTTAAGCCAGTACATGTCCAGGCCCGTCTGAAAGTTTGCTAGAGTGCATTTGGATGATCCAGAAGAGGATTGGGAGAATGTCATTGGTCAGATGAAACAAAATATAACTTTTTGGTAAAAACTCAACTCGTCGTGTTTGGAGGACAAAGAATGCTGAGTTGCATCCAAAGAACACCATACCTACTGTGAAGCATGGGGTGGAAACATCATGCTTTTGGGCTGTTTTTCTGCAAAGGGACCAGGACGACTGATCCGTGTAAAGGAAAGAATGAATGGGGCTATGTATTGTGAGATTTTGAGTGAAAAACCTCCTTCCATCAGCAAGGGCATTGAAGATGAAACGTGGCTGGGTCTTTCAGCATGACAATGATCCCAAACACACCGCCCGGGCAATGAAGGAGTGGCTTCGTAAGAAGCATTTCAAGGTCCTGGAGTGGCCTAGCCAGTCTCCAGATCTCAACCCCATAGAAAATCTTTGGAGGGGAGTTGAAAGTCTGTGTTGCCAAGTGACAGCCCCAAAACATCACTGCTCTAGAGATCTGCATGGAGGAATGGGCCAAAATACCAGCAACAGTGTGTGAAAACCTTGTGAAGACTTACAGAAAACGTTTGACCTGTGTCATTGCCAACTAAAGGGTATATAACAAAGTATTGAGAAACTTTTGTTATTGACCAAATACTTATTTTCCACCATAATTTGGAAATAAATTCATTAAAAATCCTACAATGTGATTTTCTGGATTTTTTCTCTCATTTATTCTGTCATAGTTTACGTGTACCTATGATGAAAATTACAGGCCTCTCATCTTTTTAAGTGGGAGAACTTGCACAATTGGTGGCTGACTAAATTCTTTTTTTTCCCCACTGTATCTCAATTGTACAAGCAATACCCCTCAGGTTGAAAATAGTTAGTTACTAATATATACTACTGATTTACTTAAATCACTCAGTCATCGTATAAATTATAACCAAACCCAAATTACTTAACTCAATTTAACTTAACTCAAATTTAGAATGACAATTCTTAGTGATTCACATTGGTCCTATTCCTCAAAATTAAAACCCTCAACTTTTACTCACCCATTACAACTGTCAGAATGTGCACTTATATTAACATACAGTATAAACATCCATCATTCTATTATGACCTTCCTCATTCTGAGAATAAATACAGATCATCCTCTCAATGCATTCCAAGTACTATTAATTTAGCAGTGTATATACCCCTCCTTCCCAAATTAGCAAATTTAGATAACTCCAAAGTTATTATCAACACATCTAACCAACCCCTTCTTTCTCCGGCACTTAAATATTCTGGCTGTCTCTTCCTTATGTTCTTCAGACATCTTCATAGTTCAAAATGAATTGCCCATGACAATGTCCTAACTTCAATGTCTCATCCGAGTCACCACCAACTCTACACCCCATTGTCTTGTCCATTTGCCAACCATTATACCAACAACATGAGAAAATGTTGCATTTGAACAGATCTGTCTCCATTCTCACTCCAATAGTGGACTCCTGTCCCACTCTCGATATAAAAAACATGAGAGAAAATCCATTGATAGCTTCAATTGGCTGTTGTAGACCGGTTGCAGGTAGAAGTGGTACCATACAGGAACGTCTTCAACCTTCTGCATGTTCATCTTCAGCCGGGTCATAAGTTGTTTCTTTTTTTTGTGGGGGGGTTCACACCATTCTAGGCCAAATTATCCCTGCTTGCATCAAGATACCATCTGTATTTACCTCCATAGAAGACAAAACATAACAGATTAGTTGAGTTCATTTCTAATCCAAGAAATCCATATAAGCATTGGCTATATTACAAATTATTATGTTTAACACCAATTTCTAATATACTCCCAATTTATATTATGTACAGTGAGGGAAAAAAAGTATTTGATCCCCTGCTGATTTTGTACGTTTGCCCCACTGACAAACACATGATCAGTCTATAATTGACAAAATTGTATAAATTGATTTGCATTTTAATGAAGGAAATAAGTATTTGACCCCTCTGCAAAACATGACTTAGTACTTGGTGGCAAAAACCCTTGTTGGCAATCACAGCGGTCAGACGTTTCTTGTATTTGGCCACCAGGTTTGCACACATCTCAGGAGGGATTTTGTCCTACTACTCTTTGCAGATCTTCTCCCAAGTCATTGAGGTTTCGAGGCTGATGTTTGGCAACTCAAACCTTCAGCTCCCCTCCACATATTTTCTATGGGATTAAGGTCTGGAGACTGGCTAGGCCACTCCAGGACCTTAATGTGCTTCTTCTTGAGCCACTCCTTTGTTGCCTTGGCCGTGTGTTTTGGGATCATTGTCATGCTGAAAGACCCAGCCACGTTTCATCTTCAATGCCCTTGCTGATGGAAGGAGGTTTTCACTCAAAATCTCACGATACATGGCCCCATTCATTCTTTCCTTTACACGGATCAGTCGTCCTGGTCCCTTTGCAGAAAAAACAGCCCCAAAGCATGATGTTTCCACCCCCATGCTTCACAGTAGGTATGGTGTTCTTTGGATGCAACTCAGCATTCTTTGTCCTCCAAACACGACGAGTTGAGTTTTTACCAAAAAAGTTCTATTTTGGTTTCATCTGACCATATGACATTCTCCCAATCCTCTTCTGGATCATCCAAATGCACTCTAGCAAACTTCAGACGGGCCTGGACATATACTGGCTTAAGCAGGGGGACACGTCTGGCACTGCAGGATTTGAGTCCTTGGCGGCGTAGTGTGTTACTGATGGTAGGCTTTGTTACTTTGGTCCCAGCTCTCTGCATGTCATTCACTAGGTCACTTGTGATCATTTTGACCCCACGGGGTGAGATCTTGCGTGGAGCCCCAGATCGAGGGAGATTATCAGTGGTCTTCTATGTCTTCCATTTCCTAATAATTGCTCCCACAGTTGATTTCTTCAAACCAAGCTGCTTACCTATTGCAGATTCAGTCTTCCCAGCCTGGTGCAGGTCTACAATTTTGTTTCTGGTATCTTTTGACAGCTCTTTGGTCTTGGCCATAGTGGGAGTTTTGGAGTGTGACTGTTTGAGGTTGTGGTTGACGGTGTCTTTTATACTGATAACAAGTTCAAACAGGTGCCATTAATACGAGTAACGAGTGGAGAACAGAGGAGCCTCTTAAAGAAGAAGTTACAGGTCTGTGAGAGCCCAGAAATCTTGCCTTGTTTGTAGGTGACCAAATACTTATTTTCCACCATAATTTGCAATAAATTCATTAAAAATCCTACAATGTGATTTTCTGGATTTTTTTCCCTAAATTTGTCTGTCATAGTTGACGTGTACCTATGACGAAATTACGCAGGCCTCTCTCATATTTTTAAGTGGGAGAACTTGCACAATTGGTGGCTGACTAAATACTTTTTTCCCCACTGTAAATTCCACTCCTTATGGGCAGTTTATTCCTTAAACCTTATCTCTATCACATGATCTATAAACTATAAACATGATCTATAAATGGCACCAACTCCGAAAACGTTTATTTACAGTTTCTCACACCCAACGTACATCTATGTTTGGGTGAGCAAGTTAATATATAAATATTATTCAAATTATTACTTTATGAAATCTCTAGTAATCGACTACACACACATAAAATTCATCATATTTTCATATATTCACATACTCCATATAGAACTTTAGAAACACCTAGGTACTCACATCAAACAATCCCTTCGTGTTTTTAACGATTCTCAATCGACACAAATCAACTTCTACAAACATACTCCCAGCGGACCCAAAAACATACTGTAGTTTCCAGGACACTGCCCTGCCTGTCATGGGGTCCTCCCAGAAAAAAAACAGACTTTTCCATTACCTCTCTAAAACAACATCACGCTCTCCATACCACTCCTTGATATTCTATGACCTAATTCTGTTGACTCCCCTTTGTTTTTGTATTAGTTCATGCAATGTTAGTAATTAAATATTTGAATCAAATCCCCAACTTGATCCTTATTAAAATGTAATTTAACTATTGGTGCCATGATTCAACATGCTCATTGTCTCTGCTCTCTCCTGGCCATTTTGAGTAATTCACAAAGGAGTAATTATCCCGCACCAAGGACTCTTACTCTCAGAGGACTGAACATAGGCCTCAAACCCATTCTTTATGATGTTTATAAACACCACAGGACTCAAACCTCTAACAAAATGACTACAACTTTTAACAAATGTTTTTGAGGACTTGAACCTCATGACAAATCTAACACTTTTATGATGATTCTTACACACCACAGGACTCAAACCTCTAACAAAATGACTACAACTTTTAACAAATGTTGTTGAGGACTTGAACCTCATGACAAATCTAACACTTTTATGATGATTCTTACACACCACAGGACTCAAATCTCACAACCTCTATCTTTATAATCTCGTCTCATTAAGGACTTGAACCTCAACAACTTTTTAATGATTTTTCCATTAAAGGACTCAAACCTCTATCTTTATAATGTCCTACACATTAAAAGACCCTACGGCCAATCTTGTTAAACCCATTCTCCTTCTCCTCTGTTGTAATTCAGGGATGTAAGAATATAATTAAACAATTATATGGAGAGTTTATAGAAAGTATTTAATAGAACGGTGGGGTTCGTCTAACAAATGCACTGCTTTTTGCCTCATGTCATCCGAACTACTGAATAAAGGAAATCTCTCAGTTTATATACACTGCTCAAAATAAATAAAGGGAACACTTAAACAACACAATGTAACTCCAAGTCAATCACACTTCTGTGAAATCAAACTGTCCACTTAGGAAGCAACAATGATTGACAATACATTTCACATGTTGTTGTGCAAATGGAATAGACAACAGGTGGAAATTATGGGCAATTAGCAAGACACCCCCAATAAAGGAGTGGTTCTGCAGGTGGTGACCACAGACCACTTCTCAGTTCTATGCTTCCTGGCTGATGTTTTGGTCACTTTTGAATGCTGGCGATGCTTTCACTCTAGTGGTAGCATGAGACGGAGTCTACAACCCACACAAGTGACTCAGGTAGTGCAGCTCATCCAGGATGGCACATCAATGCGAGCTGTGGCAAGAAAGTTTGCTGTTTCTGTCAGCGTAGTGTCCAGAGCATGGAGGCGCTACCAGGAGACAGGCCAATACATCAGGAGACGTGGAGGAGTCCGTGGGAGGGCAACAACCCAGCAGCAGGACTGCTACCTCCGCCTTTGTGCAAGGGAGGAGCAGGATGAGCATTGCCAGAGCCCTTCAAAATGACCTCCAGCAGGCCACAAATGTGCATGTGTCTGGTCAAACGGTCAGAAACAGACTCCATGAGGGTGGTATGAGGCCCGAACGTCCACAGGTGGGGGTTGTGCGTACAGCCCAACACCGTGCAGGACGTTTGGCATTTGCCAGAGAACACCAAGATTGGCAAATTCGCCACTGGCGCCCTGTGCTCTTCACATATGAAAGCAGGTTCACACTGAGCACATGTGACAGACGTGACAGTGTCTGGAGACGCTGTAGAGAACGTTCTGCTGCCTGCAACATCCTCCAGCATGACCGATGGCGGTGGGTCAGTCATGGTGTGGGGTGGCATTTCTTTCAGGGGGAGCCGCACAGCCCCCTCCATGTGCTCGCCAGAGGTAGCCTGACTGCCATTAGGTACCAAGTTGAGATCCTTAGACCCCCTTTGTGAGACCATATGCTAGTGCGTCCTGGGTTCCTCCTAATGCAAGACAATGCTAGACCTCATGTGGCTGGAGTGTGTCAGCAGTTCCTGCAAGAGGAAGGCATTGATGCTATGGACTGGCCCGCCCGTTCCCCAGACCTGAATCCAATTGAGCACATCTGGGATATCATGTCTCGCTCCATCCACCAACGCCACGTTGCACCACAGACTCTCCAGGAGTTGGCGGATGCTTGTCCAGGTCTGGGAGGAGATCCCTCAGGAGACCATCCGCCACCTCATCAGGAGCATGCCCAGGCGTTGTAGGGAGGTCATACAGGCACGTGGAGGCCACTACTGAGACTCGATTTTGACTTGTTTTAAGGACATTACTCAAAAGTTGGATCAGCCTGTAGTGTGGTTTTCCACTTTAATTTTGAGGGGTGACTCCAAATCCAGACCTCCATGGGTTGATAAATTAGATTTCCATTGATAATTTTTGTGTGGTTTTGTTGTCAGCACATTCCAACTATGTAAAGAAAAAGTATTTAATAAGATTATTTCATTCATTCAGATCTAGGATGTGTGTTTTATTTTAGTGTTTTTTTGGAGCAGTGTACTTCATGTTACACGTTTCTTCAACAACATCTGGTAACCATCAGTTGGCACTCCTTCTTTGATGGTATTACCTTGTACCCCAAGTCAGTATATTATGTGTATCAATCATTCTAAGATAAACCTCAGTAAGCCCCTCAACATATGGGAATCCTTGGTATTCAGACTCTACGGCTCCAAGAATCACCTATTTAATAAATGTAACCTTGTTCCCACTACACCGTGAAAAATACATCATAACACCTGGTCTGGCTCACATCAACACCACCATCGACAAACACCCTGGACCCACTCCAATTTACAGATCCACAGATGACGCAATCTCTATTGCACTCTACAATGCCCTCTCCCAACCTGGACAAGAGGAACACCTACTGTATGTGAGAATGCAGCTCAGCGTTAAAGTGACAAGGCAACAGGATAGATAATAAGCAGTAAGCCGTACTGCTTATTATCTATCATGTTGCCTAGTCATTTTTACCCCTACCTACAGTGGGGAAAAAAAAAGTATTTAGTCAGCTACCAATTGTGCAAGTTCTCCCACTTAAAAAGATGAGAGGGCCTGTAATGTTCATCATAGTACACGTCAACTATGACAGACAAAATGAGGAAAAAGATTCCAGAAAATCACATTGTAGGATTTTTATGAATTTATTTGCAAAATTATGGTGGAAAATAAGTATTTGGTCACCTACAAACAAGCAAGATTTCTGGCTCTCACAGACCTGTAACTTCTTCTTTAAGAGGCTCCTCTGCTCCTCCACTCGTTACCTGTATTAATGGCACCTGTTTGAACTTGTTATCAGTATAAAGACACCTGTCCACAACCTCAAACAGTCACACACCCAAACTCCTGACTATAGCCAAGACTAAAGAGCTGTCCAAAGGACACCAGAAACAAAATTGTAGACTTGCACCAGGCTGGGAAGACTGAATCTGCAATAGGTAAACAGCTTGGTTTGAAGAAATCAACTGTGGGAGCAATTATTAGGGAAGTGGAAGAGACAGCAAGACCACTGATAATCTCCCTCGATCTGGGGCTCCACGCAAGATCTCACCCCGTGGGGTCAAAATGATCACAAGAACGGTGAGCAAAAATCCCAGAAACACACGGGGGACCTAGTGAATGACCTGCAGAGAGCTGGGACCAAAGTAACAAAGCCTTCCATCAGTAACACCTACGCCGCCAGGGACTCAAATCCTGCAATCGCAGACGTGTCCCCCTGCTTAAGCCAGTACATGTCCAGGCCCGTCTGAAAGTTTGCTAGAGTGCATTTTGGATGATCCAGAAGGATTGGGAGAATGTCATATGGTCAGATGAAACCAAAATAGAACTTTTTGGTAAAAAACTCAACTCGTCGTGTTTGGAGGACAAAGAATGCTGAGTTGCATCCAAAGAACACCATCACCTACTGTAAGCATGGGGGTGGAAACATCATGCTTTGGAGCTGTTTTTCTGCAAAGGACCAGGACGCTGATCCGTGTAAAGGAAAGAATGAATAGGGCCATGTATCGTGAGTTTTGAGTGAAAACCTCCTTCCATCAGCAAAGGGCATTGAAGATGAAACGTGGCTGGGTCTTTCAGCATGACAATGATCCCAAACACACCGCCCGGGCAACGAGGTGGCTTCGTAAGAAGCATTTCAAGGTCCTGGAGTGGCCTAGCCAGTCTCCAGATCTCAACCCCATAGAAAATCTTTGGAGGGAGTTGAAAGTCGTGTTGTCCCAGCGACAGCCCCAAAACATCACTGCTCTAGAGGAGATCTGCATGGAGGAATGGGCCAAAATACCAGCAACAGTGTGTGAAAAACCTTGTGAAGACTTACAGAAAACGTTTGACCTGTGTCATTGCCAACAAAGGGTATAAAACAAAGTATTGAGAAACTTTTGTTATTGACCAAATACTTATTTTCCACCATAATTTGCAAATAAATTCATTAAAAATCCTACAATGTGATTTTCTGGAATTTTTTTCCTCATTTTGTCTATCATAGTTGGCGTGTACCTATGATGAAAATTACAGGCCTCTCTCATCTTTTTAAGTGGGAGAACTTGCACAATTGGTGGCTGACTAAATACTTTTTTCCCCCACTGTATCCACCTCAATTACTTTGTACCCCTGCACATCGACTCAGTACTGGTACCCGTGTATATACAGCCCACTGACAAAGAAATGATCAGTCTATAATTGTAATGGTAGGTTTAATTGAACAGTGAGAGACAGAATAACAACACAAAATCCAACAACGCTTAAAAATTTTTATAAATTGATTTGCATTTTTAATGAGAGAAATAAGTATTTGACCCCTCTGCAAAACATGACTAGCAGTCTTGGTGGCAAAACCCTTGTTGGCAATCACAGAGGTCGGACGTTTCTTGTAGTTGTCCACCAGGGTTTGCACACATCTCAGGAGGGGATTTTGTCCCACTCCTCTTTGCAGATCTTCTCCAAGTCATTAAGGTTTTGAGGCTGACGTTTGGCAACTCGAACCTTCAGCTCTCCTCCACAGATTTTCTATGGGATTAAGGTCTGGAGACTGGCTAGGCCACTCCAGGACCTTAATGTGCTGCTTCTTGAGCCACTCCTTTGTTGCCTTGGCTCATGTGTTTTGGGTCATTGTCATGCTGGAATACCCATCCACGACCGTTTTCAATGCCCTGGCTGAGGGAAGGAGGTTCTCACCCAATATTTGACGGTATATGGCCTGTCCATCCCGTCCCTTTGATGTGGTGAGTTGTCCTGTCCTCTTAGCAGAAAAACACCCCCAAAGCATAATGTTTCCACCTCCATGTTTGACAGTGGGGATGGTGTTCTTGGGGTCATAGGCAGCATTCCTCCTCCTCCAAAGCGGCGAGTTGAGTTGGATGCAAAAGAGCTCCATTTTGGTCTCATCTGACCACAAAACTTTCACCCAGTTCTCCCTCCTGAATCATTCAGATGTTCATTGTGCAAACTTCAGATGGGCATGTATTGTGCTTTCTTGAGCAGGGGGACCTTGCGGGCGCTGCAGGATTTCAGTCCTTCACGGCGTAGTGTGTTTACTAATTATTTTCTTGGTACTGTAGTCCCAGCTGCCTTGAGAGCATTATTGACAAGATCCTCCCGTGTAGTTCTGGGCACAATTCCTCACCGTTCTCATGATCATTGCAACTTCAAGAGGTGAGATATTGCATGGAGACCCAGGCCGAGGGAAATTGACAGTTATTTTGTGTTTCTTTCATTTGCGAATAATCGCACCAGACTGACATTGTCACCTTCTCACCAAGCTGCTTGGCCAGCGATGGTCTTGTAGCCCATTCCCAGCATTGTGTCAGGTCTACAATCCTGTCCCTGACATCCTTGGAGAGCCCTTTGGTCTTGGCCATGGTGAGAGTTTGGAATCTGATTGATTGATTGCTTCTGTGGACAGGTTGTCTTTTATACAGGTAACAAGCGGTGTGGACACTCCCTTTAAGAGTGTGCTCCCTAATCTCGGCTAGTACCTGTATAAAAGACACCTGGGAGCCAGAAATCTTTCTGATTGAGAGAGGGGGGTCAAAACGTATTTCCCTCATTAAATGCAAATCAATGTATAACATTTTTTACATGCTTTTTTCTGGATTTTTTTGTTGTTATTCTGTCTCTCACTGTTCAAGTAAACCTACCATTAAAATTATAGACTGATAATTTCTTTGTCAGTGGGCAAACGTACAAAATCAGCAGGGGATCAAATACTTTTTTCCCTCACTGTAGCCAAGTTATCTGTTAATCATTGTATTTATTCCTCGTGCTATTATATTTTATATATTATTTTTATTTTCTCTCGCATTGTTAGGAAGGGCCTGTTGTTTATGAAGCATGTGACATAAAATGTGATTTGATTTTGATTTAGGGAAGATATTGGAAACATACAGTATTTTCCTTTTTAAAGTTGTTAACTTGTTTGATAAAATTAGTACAGATTTTTTCAGGGACCATGCACTGACCACAAGTTTGGGAACCATTGTACTAACCTCTCTCTTTGATTGCTTCCCTCTTTCTCTCTTGTCTCCTCCTGCTTTCTCCTACATGCATTGCAGCCTGCCCAGCCTGGTCATCACTAGCTTCTATAAAGTCATAACCCCATATTTCTACAATTTCTCTTCTTAAAATTAGATTTGAAACCTAACCCTAACTTAACGCTACTGCTAACCTTACGCCTAACTGCCTTAAAATGAAGACCAAAAATGCATTTGTTGCCAATTTTGACTTTGTGGCTGTAGTTTAGTTTAGTTAGACTTTATGGCTATAGAAGCTAGTGGGAAACCCTTCAGTCTCACCTCTGAGCTCCACCTCACTGTCTGTCTCAGTAGCCTACTGTCTGTAAAGCAAAGTTATTATGAGAACTGAGTAGCCAATTTTTATTTCCCCCTGCTGAGGTAAGCTCTGTTTAACGTTAGCTTCCTACTTCATCCTTTTAGCTGGCTAAATAATACAAGCCAGAGCCTAACTTTGTACTGTAATAGATGTCTCTGCCGGCAGCTGGCCACCTGACTGACTGATATATCTATAAGCGACTATTTACCATTTGTTCCCTAATTTTCCGCGAGAGTCGTTTTTTGTTTGTTTTGGAGATGTCTATAGAAATGGCAGAGTCATGGGATGGTTTTAAAATGGCCTTTTGTCCGGCATCTCTCAAAGACACTGCTCAGCAGCATCAGTTGCCTACTTGAGCCGACTTCTAGCTGGGGTAGTTCGTTTTTTACATCTCAGGCCCTCGGCCTGTGCCCCTTGAGTCCGAAGTTAACCGTTTGAGAGAGTGTGAGATGTAATGCTAAAAAGGCAATTCTGGGAGGCAAATCCGGGGGACACAAGCCGAACATAACGAACAAATCACTGTTCACTTGATTCCACTCATTTGCAAAGTGGCAGGTGCGATTAGAACTCAGTCGGATCAAGAATAAGTGTTCTGAGCTTTGATCAATGCTGTGAGCAATATTTAGATGTTGACCCATAATTGATTTTCTTTATTGTGTACAGAATATATATTTGTACAAATTACAAATTATAGTTTACTGAGTTCCGGACCTTGGTGTCTTCATATGTAGTTAAGGCCCTGCCTGCAACTTGCAACTAAAATTGTTGCATCGTGTAACTGCAGCCTTAGAGGTTGCCGAGTCACTGCCCAACATCTAGTGTTGATTTACCTTTGGTTACTAATGTAACGATTCCGGCAGTCTGAGTCGGGTCCTGTCTGTGGACTAGTTTTTCTGTTCGTGATCTCCAGTTTCCCGAGGGTTCTGGAACCGCTCCGGGAGCTCTCTTGATTTCCGCACCCATCCCATCAGCAATCTGCACACCTGGTCCTGATCATCACCCTTCTTAGGCTCTGGCCTAACATCCATTCCCTGCCGGATCGTTAGCCATGAACAGTATGTTTGTCAGTGTATCAGCCTTGGAGTTTCTAGCGTTAGTTTTGTTGTTTTGCACCTTGTTGGCTTGCCGTGTACTTACCTCGTTTGTTTCTATCTGCAGTCAATCTCCCGAACCTTCACCCAACCCCTGCCTGGTTGTCGGCGGCTGCCGAGCCATTCTTGGATCCACCACTGCACCTCCACCAACTCATCTCCGCCGTCCGCTCTGTCCCCTGGATTATCTACATCGTTTTTTTGGAATCTGTTAAATAAATACTCACCTTCGTTTCAACTCACCTTGTCCTGATCTGCTTCTGGGTTCTGGCTTAGTAAACCGTGACAGAACGATCCATACCAGCACCTGATTTCGCCATGCCATTACCCATCAGGAGAAGATGTTGGGCCTCTCATGCCGGGCTACAGATCGCGTTGGCAGTTCGGAACCTTTCTACCCGGTCTGGCTGGAGGTCCAACCAGCGCAAGTTTCTGGAGGATCCATTCCCATCTCCTGCGTCTGACGTGTCCTTCCTGACCCAAGGTTCCGGGCGCCGATAAATTGGGCTGGAAGATGTTCTTTCCTTCTCAGTGTTTGTGTTCGATCTACTCCCTACTCTTATAGCCATCAGACAGGCTAGATACCTTTTGATTAGTTGTGCGTGGTCGGGCGCTGGGTGGGCTTCAGCCGTTTGGGAGCGACCAGACCCCTGCATGCTTCATCCAGGTTCCGCCGAGATGGGGCTCTTCCATTCCGTCCGGGCGCAGCTAGGCGCCTGTTTCCGCTCCCCAACTCGGCGTGTCCGACTTGGTGATCGATTCAAGGCGTTGGCTGTGAGTGGTGGAATGGGGTCTCTCAAGCGCCTTTTACCAGGGTCTGTCGGAGCAGCTCAGGGGATGACTGATCTCCTATCCACCTAGTGACCTGGACAGCGTAGTAGCCTTGTCTATTCGGGTGGATAATCATCAGACGCGGGGGGGGAAGCAATGTGTCCGTCCAGTCGATCAACTTCTCAGTTCCCAGTGGTCGGGTGGTGGACCAGAGCTCATCATTCTCCACCACAGTTGTGGATGATTCTAACCCATGCAAGTGGGCGGCACGTTAACCAGGGAGCGCATCAACATAGGCGTAATACCAACTGCTGCTCTTGTGGTAGCTCAACATTCACATCTCCACTTGTTCCCGGCGGTCGTCAAACTGCCGGCTCTCTTAATTGGGAGACTTTTATTTCAACCTCTCATACCTCTGTCAACCGTTTCGGCTACCCCCTTGTGAACAGGAATCAGAGCTTAGCGATTAACGCTTTTCTCGATTCAGGTGCCGATGGAGGCTTTCTTGATGCGAGTTGGTGAACGGTGGGGCTTTCCAAGGAGCAATTGCGAAGCCATTAGGCGACCGCTCTGAGGCGGCATAGTCTGTGCGTTATCCCATGGGACTGAACCGGTTAAGATGCTGTTATCGGGGGAATCATTTGAATATTTCATTCTTCATTCTGCCGATCTTCCCATATTCCTCTTCTTGATCCCCCCTGGCTCAGAGGAACACAATCCCCTTCGATTGGGTGACGGGCAAGATGGCTAGTTGAGCCTTGATTGTCATGCCTAACTTCTCAAGACTGCCTGCTCCCCATTCGGTTCCCAGTCAGGTGATTAGCTAAACCCCCAGATTTGTCCCTGGTTCCCGACATATCCTTTGGGGAAGTGTTCAGTAAGCAGAAGGCTCATTCACTCCCTCCCCCCCGACCATATGGTTGTGCCATCAACCTGTTCCCTGGGCTGTCTGTACCCCAAGGGAAGGTTATACAGTATCTCCCGCCCTGAGCGTGGGGGCTTTGGAGACCTCCATCAAGGAGTCCCCTAGCTGCTGGTCTCGTTCGTCCCTCGTCATCACCCTGGTTCTTCTTTGTTAGAAGGATGCTCTCTTCGCCTGTATTGATTATCGCGGGGTTGAATGACATCACGGTCAGAACAATATCCTCCCTGCCTTGATGAGTTCTCGTCCTTACAGGGTGCTACGTGTTCTCCAAGCTAACTACGCAGTCTATCACATAGTCCGGATCAGAGGGAGACGGGTGGTTGTCGGGTTTCAATCACCGATGGTCTATCAGGTGATCCGTTTACTACATCTCATATTCATATGGTGAGGCGGCTCCTGAGAGATATGATCTCTCTTTGTTTTTTTCCTGGATACATTCTACTTCTCCTTCCACCTCATTCCGCCGGGTTCTGCAGGATTTTAAATCGCCTGTTCGTGAAGGCCGAGGAGTGCGGGGTTTCACGCCCACACACATCCTTTCTCGGGTACATCATCTCGGGATTGATGACCGTTGGTTCTGTCCCAGATTCTCCGGATTTGGTTTCATTCATCCGGATTCACCTCTAGCTCTTAACTTCCTTACTTCCATATCAGATTCCAGTGGAATCCGGGCGGATCGGCGTTTCTCGATTTGAAGGCATTCTGCCGCGATTCTCTCTCAACCCCCCTCTTCGTTGAGGTGGGCTCTCATGTGGGATTCATCTATGCTCCACACAGTAACTCCATCCCCTCCCTCTTTCCTTTTCCTCCGAGGAGGAATTCATGTGGTAACCGGGAGCTTCTCGCGGTGAACTTGCCCTTGGAGGGTCCCCACTGGTGGCGACCGTTTGTTGTCTGGACTCACATCTTTTTCAATCGGCTACTCTCAACTCCGTCAGGCCAGGTGAGTGTTGTTTTTGAGGTTCAGTTTTTTTCCCTGACGTTCCCACCTGGTTCTAGCCTTGTCTCGGATTTCTCCGACGGGGTGTCAAACACAATTCTCCCAACTCTCGTGGGGCTGTTAGGGTGGAAGATTGAGGGGGGGGTGATCGGCGCTCTTCGGACGCAGTTCCCGTCTTACGTCCACCGTCGTTGTTTGTACCTGAGCTCTTCGTCCTGCGTCCTCAATTTCCCGCGCCAGCAAGATGGCTTATCACCCTCCGTAGCTCGGACAATTTTCTTCCGTTTTTGGTGGCCTGCCATGGCCGAGGGATGCTCGGTTTTTTTGCTGCCTGTCCAGTGTGTCAAATAGTACCAATCGGCCCCAGCTCTACTCCTTCACCTTCCTTTCCCGCCCATTCCATCCCCTGACTCCGTCACTGGTTTGCCCTCTTCTGAGGAACACGTTCGTTCTGACTATACTTGACAGATCTCGCAATTTCATTTGCCAATTGCCAAGCTTCCCTCTGCCTCGGAGGCGTCCAGATTTGGTTAGGGGGTTTTCAGGGTCCACCGTTTGCCCAGTGATATGTTTCCCCTCCCTCAGTTTCACCTCTTTGAATCCTTCTGTTTGGCCATTGAGCTACTTCTCTCATTGTTTTCACCCCCAATCTATGTCAGGCGGAAGACACCAGATAATCCCCTTCCTGCCTCTTCCGCCCCCCTCCTGGGTCTCTCAGTTTCTTGGGTTGATATGCCCACAATACTCTCCCTCATCTCCACTGGATTCTCCCTTCCAGTGCCTGTATGGCTACCAACCTCCCTTTTTCCCTTCTCAGGAGAAGGGGCTCTCGTGCCTTCTGTTCAGCCCCTATTCGTCGTTGCCCACCCCGGACCTGGCATCGGGCCCGAAAACTCCTTGGGAATTTCGACCGCGTACTCCTCAGGCGAATCGTCGCGGATCCCGCTCCCCACCTACCCGCCCGGAGATAGGGTCTGGTTCGCCACGCGGATCTTCCTTTACGGACTGAGTCTAGGATTGTTCCGGTTCATTATCCGTTTGTGGTGGGAAGGTAATCAATCCGGTGGCAGTTCGACTCAAACTCCCGAGGGCCGCTCAAGTCCATCCCACCTTTCCATGTCTCCTGCCTCAAGCCTGTTTTCCTCCAGTCCTCTGTTTGCCCTCCTCCGCCTCCTCCTCCTCCTCCTCGGATTCGGTTCCTCCTCCTGCGCATTATTTCCAGTTCTCGTGGATGGGAGGGTATTCCGAGTTGATTCCGACATCCTAATGCTACCTCATCCTACTTCTACTCCCCTCCATCCTGGCGCTCCGAGTCCCGTGCTTAATCGGATCATTGATTCCATCTGTCGTCCTGTCTGTATAGTTTTCTTTTATCTCCAGTTTCCCGAGGGTTCTGGAACGCTCGGAGAGCTCTCTTGATTTCGCACCTGCATCCCATCCGCAATCTGCACACCTGTCTATCATCACCCTTCTTCGGGCTCTGCCTACTATCCATTCCCTGCCGGATGTTCCACCAACTATTTTGTCAGTGTATCAGCCTTGGAGTTTCTAGCGTTAGTTTTGTTGTTTTGCACCTTGTTGGTTTCTCGTGTCTTACCTCCGTTTTGTTTCTATCTGCATCACTCCCTTCACCCCACCTCTGGTTTCGGGCGCTGCGCCTTCTTATCCACCACTCACTCCACCAACTACCCTCTATCCCCTGATTATTCACATCGTTTTTTGAATCTTTAAATAAATACTCACCTTCTTTTCCACTCACCTTGTCCTGGTCTGCTTCTGGTTTTCTGGCATAGTAAATGCCTGACAACTAATAAAATTCAATGTGAAATCAACAACAAAATTCACCATGTCATTGGATTTAGGTTAAAAGTTGGGGGAAAAAACAATATTTACATTGTTTCTTTTTCTAATCCAATCTTTTCCCTTTTCAACATCATCACATAATTTTAAAAAAGTGACTGTTGATTGAACCAGTTTTTGCCCAGTGGTTGGTGACTTACTAATAAAAGGAGTCAAACATCACTGTCTTCAGAGTTCTTCCTTAGCTCATCTCACTCTCCATCCTTCGGTCTTATTACAGAGGGTTTCAGTGGGGGCTCCCCACTGTATCCAGCTCCACACTGACTACCAGGGGCGTTGGATTACTCTAAGCTCATTCATATTCTCTTCCTCAGTGTGGTCAAGTCTTTTCTCATATATAACAGGGGATCTTAGTGAAACTCTTGTCCCTGAACCATTTGTTCAGTGTGAACTTCCACTCCCAGGTTTCTTCAGCTACTGACGTGGAGCCAGAAGGCCTCGACCTCTTCCCACACCTGAAGCAGTGAAAGATTGAGGAAAAGTAGATTAATAAATGTTTGAGACACAATGTAGTTAGGACTGTTCACTGGGGTCTCCCTCTGACTTAGAGCAGACCATAGTAAGAGTTCATTAGAGTGGAGAGCGATTGAATGAGCCAGTTGAAAGCTCCGATGATTAGGTGCGCTGTGGTAATATGAGCCATTGAGTGTCTTATCAAAATGGAAACTTTGCCATTTGGCAACAGCACACCGATTCTTACACTCCCCTCAACCTATCTTAGAGTCTGGAGATTAATTGCGAGAAAAAATAACAACAGTGGCAGCTTCACTTACTAACTCCTGGCGAGCCCACAACCACCATTCATTTTTCTATTTTTGACGCATCCCTCTCTTTTCCCAACAGATGTAATTGTTCTGTGTTGTGCTGCACTCAAGTGTGCTGTGATCAAAACTGTGGAAGGAGGGGCGTACAAGGATTACAATTCCGATAGATATTAAAACCACGAACTACTCATTTCCATGCAATTAATGCTGTCTGATGTCCCTGATGCCTCAGAGGCTGTTAGGTAGGGGGTGGGAGATGTTGGGATACTAGGCTAGGATTAAGTCAGGCTGCAGCTACAAAGGCCTTACATTGAGCCCTTCATCTGCCCAGGGTCTGTTTCCTGTCCTCCCAGGAGCATTTCCTGTTGGGCAAGATGCTAAGCGATGGGGTGGATGGATTCTGCCTCAGAGGTAAAACCTGCCACATCTGCCCTAGGCCAAACCAGGACACTGCTCCCTTTTCCAAACACCTGTGTTAATAACCTCAAATCCCCACCTACAAACCCCCCTAGCCAGGGAGGCCTAACAGAGCATGCAGCATTAAAATGATTAAAAGCATTTTAAAAGGCACTATAATGAGAATTATTAGTCTATTCAATCTACACAGGGTTAAATTCCACAAAACAAATAATATTTAGAATATTTGAAAAGAAACGCCAGCACACTATTATTCTATTAAAATTACCATCTTAGTCCCAAAATGCAAAAAAAAGAAATCCCACCCGGAAAAGATTAACACAGGCAATGAAAGTGATTTACCACCAGCACCACACCTCCCAATCACCATGTTAAATGAAGCTGACATTACAACATGAGTAAATGAATAAAAAACATACAAATAATAGTGGTTAGAATACTAACAAAAATACAATCGCACAAAATCTAATCACCTTTACATTTCAAAATATTATTTTTTCCACTTTTATTGTTATTAACCACTTATCAGTTCACTGAATAAAAAATGCATATCTGCAGGATGCATTCCCTACAGAAATCAAAAAACCACTGTTTCAATCAAGCGAGAGATGAAAAAAGAAAAGCAATAAATCAGTAAGACTCAAGTGCACTTCCGCATGTCTGGACCAGATAATGACTTGAAATCCCATTCCTCATAGCTTTATTTGTCGGTATAAATAAATCACCTAAGGTCTGTAAAAATGAATAATACACTTACCATGACCTTTATCCCTCTTTGTAACGATAAGATTTGGAGATTTTAGTCTATGATTTTGGCCCCTGTAAAAGATTATAGTCAGGATATGAAGCTTCATAAGCCATGGCTCCAGTCCCTTCCTATCCTTATCTTCTCCTTAAATATATGTACAATACAACTGGCTAATCCACATTTAATTTATTAATCCTCTACCTTGGTAGTTTTCTCAACATCCATAGGAGACCCTGATGCATGCAGATTCTTGTTCCAACCTCCACGTAATATCTCCCTTTATTAGCCCGACTCACCATCTTAATCATATATTGTTTGTTCATTGACAAGCATGTGATCTAGATCCTCTAAACCTAGTAAAAGTTAATCTACTTTACACCATAAGTTCCCAAGCACTACTTTTAAGAACATCTATTTCCTAATATAAATATATTAAATAATGTGCAGTAGACACATACGAGCCACAGGGGTCTCTTTGCCTAAGCTAGAAAATTAATTTGGAAACCACGGAGAAAACAAAGTTTAAAATGTGTACACCAGTCAAAGGATATAAATAAGGAATTCAAAAGAGATAAGTCTATAAAATTTATATTATATAACAAATGTTCTGCCTTCAGTTGAAATGTCATCACTATTAGAACATACACTGAGTTACAACATTCCTAATATTGATTTGCACCTCAATTCATCAGCATCTCTACAAGGTGTCGGCGTTCCACGGGATGCTGGCCTTACTTCCCCACAATTTGTCAAGTTGACTGGATGTCCTTTGGGTAGTGGACAATTCTTGATACACAGGAAACTGATGGCGTAGAAAACCCCAAACCATTGGATTCTTGACACAGGCAGTGCTTCCTGGCACCTACTACCGTTCAAGGCGCCCGATATTTGTCTCTTACATTCAGCCTCCTAGATGGCACACCCCTGATCCATTTACCGACTCAGGATGCAGCCCATGCAACCAGGAGCGGAAGGTTCAATATACTATTAGCAAAACCACAGAAGGCAGGCAACAGTGCAGATCGGGGACCTGGAGTTCAGACAGGCCAGGTCCAGTCCCCGAAGTAAGTACAGAGGCGGCAGGCAGGCTCAGGACAGGCAGAGGTTCGTTAATGCCAGGTCAGAAGGTTCAGATGGTTACAGAGATGGCAGGCAGGCACAAAGGTCAGGGCAGGCCAGAGATAAGTTGGAACCGGCAACTAGAAAACCCAGGGACTAGAGGGCACGAGTGCAGGAAACGAGCAAGCTGATAGGATCCTGACTTTACAGCGCGCTGCCCCCCAGGTGGTAAGGTAGGTAACAGCACATCTACTGGCGCTGATCCCTATGCAGGGGCCCCTCAGGATGCATGCTCAGTCCCTCCTGTACTACCTGTTCACCCATACTGCATGGCCACGTCAACACCATCATTAAGTTGCCAATGACACAACAGTGGTAGAGGCTATGCCCATTCTTTGGGAGGAGGTCAATTTGTTAGTCCATGTAACCTCTCCCTCAGCGTGATCAAGACAAAGGAGATGATTTGTGACTAGGGGAAAGGAGGATTTAGGCAGGCTATTCTCATCAGCCAGAGGCTGTAGTGGAGACAGGTCAGCTTCAAGTTCATGGTATCCACATTATACAAACTATCCACAGTCAACACATAGAACCATCTAAACATGAAGCCTATTCCCCTCAGGAGACTGAAAGATTTGGCAGGTCCTTAGACATCCTGGCTGGATTGCATCATGTAGTTCTTGCTATAATACTCCAACCATGACCTGCATAGTTATATTTGATACATCATGGGGCCAAACCCTACTGCCATCAGGACCTCTATGCAGGTGGTATCAGAGGAAGACTACAGAAATTGGTCAAAGACTCCAGCCACCCCTTAATATAGACTGTTCTCTTTGCTACACATGGTAGGTAGTTACAGAGGCGCCAGAGTCTAGTCAAGGGCTTCTTAACAGCTTCTACCCCCGCCGCAAGACTCCTGAACAGCTAATCATGGCTGCAGGTATTTGCATTGTAGTAAGCATTTCACTGTAAGGTCTACACCTGTTTTATTGTGTATGTGGCAAATTAGATTTGATTTATTTCACATAACTGCAACACACAAACACAAGGCAAAGTGGTATATCTGATGGCGTATTGTGCATGGCCAGTGCCGAATCCCTCAAATAAAACCTTTATATTCAATATCAATCAGATTAACTAAATATTCTTATTCGTAGATAATAACATCAATCTGAATTGTGTACAAAAAACGTCATAAGGCTAGAAGAATTGTATCAACAAATATTAAACACAATCACACTCCACACTTAAAAAGCGGGTTAAGCGAGGAGAATCATCTCAAATCTCTTATCTCAAGATGATTTCTTCTTTTCACCACTGGGACTAGTAGAGTAACGATCTATTCAGAAGTCGATAAATGACAAACTTGGCATATTAGGTTAGTCAGTAAGGATGTTAAAGAGTTGAAAATGCGATTCTTAAATTAGCGATGAAAAAGCTGCAATAATGGATAAAGATACCAAAAGCTAAAGGACAGTCACTAAATGGCAATTAAGAGGAATAAACACCTTTCTAGAAGCCTTACTAGACATGCAGACTAAGATCGATGAGATAAATCTAAGTATTTTGGTATCCAAGAGAAAAGGGGGGGTTACAGAAAGGCTGTGAAGACTTCTTTTTTACAGGCGCTTCAAATCCCACTCGTGCTGTGATAAATTCCAACTCGAGCATGCGTTTGAGATGAATGGAATATACTCATGGTTGCCAATTCTTTCTTTCATAAAGTAATGGTTAAAATCCAGAGTAAAACTTGCAATAAAGAAATAGGCATGAATGATCAGTTCCGGGGAGATTGCAGAGCAGTATAAAGTTCTGTATGCAATCTTTATAATTAAAAGGGAAGCGTGTTGCTGTAATGGTTGATAGAGCTGTATAGCCCAGCAGCCAGGTATTTCACTTGTGTATAAAGATACTATATGAGCTATTCTAGAAGTTCTAATTAGATAGTCGAATAATGGAGACACCAATACTAGCCATGGTAGGGATTGCAATAATAAACATTTATTGATATTTGCATAAATTATTTTATAATATGTGTATTAAAAGAAAGGATAACAAGCTAAATAAATTCTTCAAATCAACTAATTACACAATACTCCAATCAACATAGTTAAATACAAACACTTGTAGACAGAATCTTAGAAGGCATAGTATGGGTATTTGTGGATGTATTATTGATGGAAGGTGTAAATTGCTCGTTTGTGATTGGAAAGTGGGTATTAGAAGTGGGTGAGAAAGGAATTTGCATATCCCAGAACCAACGTGTCTTTGAGCGGGTTTGAAGAACTTTCATTTTGTGCATATTATACATTTTTAAAATAAAATATACATATAATCTTACTATCACTGTCCTATCATGATGGGGCAGTCTCAGCCTTATCCTGGGCCACACACTG
>NW_025538027.1:0-24083 GCF_020615455.1 Coregonus clupeaformis | reverse complement strand
ATATTATCCAACTTGAATGCGCTTGGAGGCAAGATGGGACAACTGGTGTACCTACGGACGCTTACGGGATATCACTTAGGCCTATTATAGGCTACATAGCGATTGATTTGAATAAATACTGCTGCTCTCTCCATTTAGCTATTTACGCCTTACGGATTGTGGTTGTTGTGGATGGTTGTTCACAAATGTATATGTGTATTTTAATCCAACAATGGTTGGAATTGAAGAAGTTTAAGCTGCCTATCAATCATTTGTTTTGAAACCTGGGGTGTATTCATTATGGAAACTGCTTTACCGTTTAAGAAGCAAACAAAGCAAACAGAGTTTCTCGATTGACAAATTCAGGTAGGTCCCTCCCTGTTTCGTTCCGTTTGCTTTATTTAACAAACGTTTAGCAACAGAATCGACGTAATGAATACGCCCCCAGTGGACAGCCAGTGCAAAATGTACTTTCCTGCACAGCAGCTGCGTGTAGTGCGGATCCCAGCCTATGGAATAACAGTTTGAGTTCTTCCCTTCTAAACTCCCCCGTGGTATTGTGCTCCCATACTGTCAAAAACTAGTTTCATTTAAGAAGACCAGGAATGGGGCTTTTATTCCTCAATCTAATTCAGTGCTTGATTGACAAAAAATCCCATAGGCCCAACAGACATGTGCTCAAATCCTCACACTTTTGATAGATTTAAACAGCTGCAAATGATCAAGATATCGAAGTGTCACCAACAAAAAACGTCAACAATAGGCCCTATAGCAAAATGCAGCATATGGCATACATTTTTCACATGCAAATAGCACTTTTCGGTAGTGCTCAAAGCATGCCATTCCATAATAGCAGCATTTCCTTTTTCAACTCCGAAGCCCAATCAGGCTTCTATGACAACAAAATCATAAACAACAATGTAGGCTAATTAGTCCTAGTTTTGGTTATGCTCAGGTAAACAATTCGGCTAATCTATAGTTCCATATTTCCAATGTCCTATTTTTGAAGATCAAGGGTATTAAATTAATTTGGAATGATTAAAAATCTGACACTGTTATTTTTTATATTTTTTTAATTATAGCCTAATCGTATTATTATCTGTAGTATAAAGCAATGGGTTAGAAGAAGCTCACATAACCAACCTATAAAGTGAAATGCAACATCCATTTCATAGCCAGTATGTAAACGCTAACATTGATTTATCCTGCAATAGATGTTCAATTGGTAATATACATTTCTCTCTTCTTCTAATGCCTCCCAAGCAGGTTGATGTTTTTGTGAGGAGTCTTGTCCTTGAGGTAGAACCGAGTGATTTGCGCTAGAAGGGCCAGCTGCAAAGTCAAAATGTGCTATATGTGTAAAAAGTTATGAAAACAGAAATGTGCTTTTGGTCTTAATTTAGGGTTAGACACTAGGGTTAGCAGTGTGGTTAAGTTAGGGTTAGGTTTAAATCAGATTTTATGACTGTGGCTGTACCAGCTTAACCTTGCGCCTCTCTTAAGGGGAAATTACATTACTGAGTTTAGGTATTCCAAAAGTTATGTTACTGATTACAATTTTGGACAGGTAACTAGTAATGTAACTTGATTACATTTAGAAAGTAACCTGCCTAACCTGACAATCTAACCTAAAATTTCAGGAGTGAAAAGAGAATGAAGTCTGCAGAGAATAAAAATATTCCAAAACATGCATCCTGTTTACAACAAGGCACTAAAGTAATACTGCCAAAAAAAAATGTGGCAAAGTAATTCACTTTTTGTCCTGAATACAAAGTGTTATGTTTGGGAAAATCCAATCAACACATTACTGAGTACCACTCTTCATATTTTCACATAGTGGTGGCTACATCATATTACAGGTATGCTTGTACAGTGAGGGAAAAAAGTATTTGATCCCCCTGCTGATTTTGTATGTTTGCCGACTGACAAAGACATGATCAGTCTATAAAAAGTAGAGAGACAGAATAACAACAAAAAAATCCAGAAAAACAGCATGTCAAAAATGTTATAACTTTGATTTGCATTTTAATAAGGGAAATAAGTATTTGACCCCTCTGCAAAACATGACTTAGTACTTGGTGGCAAACCCTTGTTGGCAATCACAGAGGTCAGACGTTTCTTGTAGTTGGCCACCAGGTTTGCACACATCTCAGGAGGGGTTTTGTTCCACTCCTCTTTGCAGATCTTTTCCAAGTCATTAAGGTTTCGAGGCTGACGTTTGGCAACTCAAACCTTCAGCTCCCCTCCACAGATTTTCTATGGGATTAAGGTCTGGAGACTGGCTCGCTGCCACTCCAGGACCCTTAATGTCGCTTCTTCTTGAGCCACTCCTTTGTTGCCTTGGCCGTGTGTTTGGGTCATTATCATGCTGGAATACCCCATCCACACCCATTTTCAATGCCCTGGCTGAGGGAAGGAGGTTCTCACCCAAGATTTGACTGTACTGGCCCCGTCCATCGTCCCTTTGATCTGCGGTGAAGTTGTCCTGTCCCCCCTTAGCAGAAAAACACCCCCAAAGCATAATGGTTCCACCTCCATGTTTGACGGTGGGGATGGTGTTCTTTGGGGTCATAGGCAGCATTCCTCCTCCTCAAACACGGCGAGTTGAGTTAATGCCAAAGAGCTCGATTTTGGTCTCATCTGACCACAACACTTTCACCCAGTTCTCCTCTGAATCATTCAGATGTTCATTGGCAAAACTTCAGACAGCCCTGTATATGTGCTTTTTCTTGAGCAGGGGACCTTGCGGGCGCTGCAGGGATTTCGGTCCTTCACAGTGTAGTGTGTTAGCCAATTGTTTTCTTGGTGACGATGGTCCCAACTGCCTTGAGATCATTGGACAAGATCCTCCCGTGTAGTTCTGGGCTGATTCCTCACCATTCTCATGATCATTGCAACTCCACGAGGTGAGATCTTGCATGGAGCTCCCAGGCCGAGGGAGATTGGACAGTTATTTTGTGTTTCTTCCATTTGCGAATAATCGCACCAACTGTTGTCACCTTCTCACCAAGCTGTGCAGCGATGGTCTTTGTAGCCCATTCCCGCCTTGTGTAGGTCTACAATCTTGTCCCTGACATCCTTGGAGAGCTCTTTGGTCTTGGCCATGGTGAGAGTTTGGAATCTGTAGTTGATTGATTGCTTCTGTGGACAGGTGTCTTTTATACAGGTAACAAGCTGATATTAGGAGCACTCCCTTTAAAGACTGGTCATTTCTTTGTCAGTGAGGCAAGCGTTACAAAATCAGCAGGATCAAATACTTTTTCCCTCACTGTAATCGTTAAGGACTGGGGAGTTTTTCAGGATAAAAAATAAACAGAATGGAGCTAAGCACAGGTAAAATCCCAGACACTGGGAGAGATGAATTCCCCTTCCAGCAGGACATTAACCTAAAACACAAGTCCAAATCTACACTGGGTTGCTAACCAAGAAGACAGTGAATGTTCCAGAGAGGCAGAGTTACAGTTTTGAAAATCTATGGCAAGACCTGAAAATGGTTGTCTAGCAATGATCAACAACCAATTTGACAGAGGTTGAATGTTTTTTTAAAGAATAATGGGCAAATATTGTACAATCCAGGTGTGCAAAGCTCTTAGACTTATCCAGAAAGACTCAAAGCTGTTATCGCTGCAGAAGGTGATTTAACATGTATTGACTCAGGGGTGTGAATACTTACTGTAAAATTAGATTTCTATTTCATTTTCAATAATTATGCACACATTTCGTAAAACATTTTGTGTGTAGTGATTGGTGAGAAAAAAATATACTTAATCCATTTTGAATTCAGTCTAACACAACACCATGTGGAATAAATCAAGGGGTATGAATACTTTCTGAAGCCACTGTAGCCAAACAAATAAAGCTAGCGTAGCTCCTCTAGTGAAACTCTATAGCTACTGTTTGTAGAACTTGGCTGTCTGAGACTTATATTGACTATATGAGAACATCTTTGGAGCTAATCCCTACAGTCCTTAAGTGAAGTGCTATTTTCCCCAAGGCCGGTGCATTTGACAGGAGGCCCACTGTGTGTGTGTGAGTGTGAGTGTGAGTGTGAGAGTGAGAGTGAGAGTGAGAGAGAGAGGCAGAGAGAGAGAGAGGCAGAGGAGTCCTGGGCTCGACCAGACAGAAGCCAAACCGCATTTCCTTTCTTGAGTAAAAGTTTACGGCCACATTTCAGTGCGTGGGCCTCCGTCTCCCTCACTCTGCCGGGGAAATGACAGAGTCCCCATAAAACCCACACTGACATGAGATAATGTGGTGCCTACGGTTCCTGTTCCATTGGTCTTCACAGTCCCTTACTCCTAGCCCTGGCCCCTGTTCTGTCAGATACTGGAGTTAATAGCTAGTGTGGGTGGACAGTATGTGTGTGTGTGTCTGTGTGTGTGTGAGAGAGAGTGTGTGTTTGTGTGTGTCCCACATGCCGTATACTACAGGAGGACAGTGCCATGGAGGGGAGGGGTTGTGTAGACGGTCTTGGGCCTATGCCTAGTAACAGGTGGAAGCAGCAGATTCGTGGCACATTTTACACAGCCAGTGGAATTTCATGGGAAGTGGATATGAATGGCTTGTAGATGGATGTAGATGGAGAGGTGTGACAGTAGCCAAGACAGAAATAGAGCAGTGAATCTAAAAGTCAGAACCAGGGGCCCTGGACACAAAGCCTGCTGTCATAACACCCCTTCACATAGTGCCTGCCTGGGGCCAAGAAACAGAGGTATTGTTCAATACTAGTGATGGATGGTTAGATGGATGGGGGTGTGGGAGAAACAGGGCCAGGTGTATGTGTATGGGGTGTCTGTGTTTTTAGGGGTTGTCTCTGTGGATGTGGCGTGTGTGTGTTTGGTACCGACGCAGGTGAAATCGGGTTTAGCCACATCCTGGATGGGGATCTCCTTGAGGAAGGCAGGTTTTTGACAGCGAGGGTTCCCACTCACAACCCTGGTCTTCTTCAGCCACAGACCCAGCCAGGCCAGGTGACAGTCACACACATAGGGGTTGGACAGCAGGTTACTGAGAGAGAGAGATAGGGAGGGGGGGAGAGGTGAAAATGTGTCAATACTTGAGTCGGAATCATCATCATCATCAACAGTAGGGATTCTTCTGTAAAGTCTTTGTTGTCATTCAAAGACAGACAACTATTTTTCATGCAATTTCTTTCCATTGAGAAATACTGCACCAAACATCTTCAGCACCAGTAGACACAAGTAAGCATCGAGTAAGTACCAGTACGCTCCAGTAGACACCAGGAGACAACAGTAAGAACCAGTAGACACCAGTAAGCAGCCGTAGACACCAGTAAGCAGCAGTAGACACCAGTAAGCACCAGGAGACCCCAGTAAGCAGCAGTAGACACCAGTAAACACTTCCAGTAAGCATCAGTAGACACCAGTAGACACCAGTAAGCACCAGTAAGCACCAGTAAGCTCCAGTAGACACCAGTAAGCACCAGTAAGCTCCAGTAAGCTCCAGTAGACAACCGTAAGAACCAGTAGACACCAGTAAGCAGCCGTAGACACCAGTAGACACAAGTAAGCAGCAATAGACACCAGTAAGCAGCCGTTAGACACCAGTAAGCAGAAGTTGACACCAGTAAGCGGCAGTAAGCTCCAGTAGAGACACCAGTAAGCACCAGTAGACACCAGTAAGCACAAGTAAACAACAGAAAGCAGCCGTGGACACCAGTAAGCACCAGTAGACACCAGTAAGCACCAGTAGACACCAGTAAGCACTAGTAAACAACAGAAAGCAGCCGTGGACACCAGTAAGCAGCAGTATACACCAGTAAGCAGCCGTAGACACCGGTAAGCAGCAGAAGACACCGTAAGCAGCCGTAGACCCCAGTAGACACCAGTAAGCAGCAGACACCAGTAAGCAGCTGCGTAGACACCAGTAGACACAAGTAAGCAGCCGTAGACACCAGTAATCAGCCCGTAGACACCAGTAAGCAGAAGTAGACACCAGTAGACCCCAGTAAAGGCAGCAGTAGACACCAGTAAGCACCAGTAGACACCAGTAGACACCAGTAAGCACCAGTAAGCTCCAGTAGACACCAGTAGACACCAGTAGACACCAGTAAGCTCCAGTAAGCTCCAGTAGACAACCATAAGCAGCCGTAGACACCAGTAAGCAGCCATAGACACCAGTAAGCAGCCGTAGACACCAGTAAGCAGCAGTAGACACCAGTAAGCACCAATAGACCCCGGTAAACAGCAGTAAACAGCAATAGACACCAGTAGACACCAGTAAGCTCCAGTAGACACCAGTAGACACCAGTAAGCACCATGAAGCTCCAGTAAGCTCCAGTAGACAACTGCAAGAACCAGTAGACACCAGTAAGCAGCCAGTAGACACCAGTAAGCAGAAGTTGACACCAGTAAGCAGCAGTAGACACTGGTAAGCAGCCGTAGACGCCAGTAAGCACCAGTAAGCACCAGTAGACACCACAGTAAGCACCCAAGTAGACACCAGTAAGCACCAGTAGACAACAGAAAGCAGCCTTGGACACAGTAAGCAGCCGTAGACACCAGTAATCAGCCGTAGACACCAGTAAGCAGCAGAAGACACCAGTAAGCAGCCGTAGACACCAGTAGACACCAGTAAGCAGCAGGCACCCGTAAGCAGCCGTAGACACCAGTAGACACAAGTAAGCATCAGTAGACACCAGTAATCAGCCGTAGACACATGTAAGCAGCAGTAGACGCTAGTAAGCAGCCGTAGACACCAGTAAGCACCAGTAAGCTCCAGTAGACACCAGTAAGCGACAGTAGACAACAGCAAGACAGCTTTGGAAACCAGTAGACACCAGTAAGCAGCAGTAGACACCAGTAAGCAGCAGTAGACACCAGTAAACAGCAGTAGACACAAGTAGGCAGCAGTAGACACCAGTAAGCAGCCGTAGACACCATCAGACATCAGTAAGCAGCCGTAGACACAAGTAAGCAGCAGTAAGCACAGTGGCAGATATTAAGTATAGAGTTGAACGTGCCTCCAGGAATGACTCATGGTCCAGATGGGAGGCAGAGAGAAGCAGTTGACTGTGTGTAGCTAGGACTGTAATATGGTGTGTTTATTGACTGGAGCGCTAACACAGCCCACAGCTTACAGGGATAAGCTGGGAAGACCTTTCTTGTTTGAGAACGGAGGAGCTGAACGGAGAGCGACTCCTGTGCTATCACAAGGCCGTGGATTCATTATAGGAGGCTGACCTTAGAATGCACCACCATCCACACGCCTAACCGGCCTCACTGCAGAGATCTAACGCCTTACGCTAAATCTCGTCCCTTCTTCAACGTGTTTGATTAGAATTAGTACTACTGTATCCCACGGTAAAATAACTATTGTCATATTCACTACGAGAAGAGAAAACAGGGAGAAATAAAAGTCCCTTTGCTTTGTAACTTCCAGGCAGGCAGATGCTGTCATAAAACAAAATATCAAGAGCACCAGAAAAGTTGAGAACAGCTAATAAGAACAAACCAAAGAGCTGGTGATAGACTTCAGGAGGAAGAAGGAGAGCATCTCCTGTGGTCATCAAAGGGGTCACTGTGGAAAGGGTGGACTCGTACAAATACCCTGGGGTGGTGATTGACGACAAGCTGCAGTGGAGAGAGAACACCTCAATGGTTTTTGAAAAAGGCTCAGCAAAGATTATTATTTTTAAGGAAGCTCAGATACTTCGATGTCTGCTTAAAGAAATGCTCCAAATGTTTTTTAATAGTGTTGTTTTACAGTGGTTTTCTGCTGGGGGGAGGGGGAAACATAACTAGGGAGGATGCAGACAGGATGAACAAAATCATCAAGAAGGCTGGATCTACCATCAGCACCCACCAGGACAATCTAGAGCCCATCCTGGATAACAGGATCCTCAAGAGGCCAACACTAGCCACTCCCTCCACAATACCTGCCTGGAGCATCACAGTGATATAGTCAACACTAGTCACTCCCTCCACAGTACCTGCCTGGAGCATCACAGTGATATAGTCAACACTAGTCACTCCCTCCACAGTACCTGCCTGGAGCATCACAGTGATATAGTCAACACTAGCCACTCCCTCCACAGTACCTGCCTGGAGCATCACAGTGATATAGTCAACACTAGTCACTCCCTCCACAGTACCTGCCTGGAGCATCACAGTGATGTAGTCAACACTAGCCACTCCTCCACAGTACCTGCCTGGAGCATCACAGTGATATAGTCAACACTAGCCACTCCTTCCACAGTACCTGCCTGGAGCATCACAGTGATATAGTCAACACTAGCCACTCCCTCCACAGTACCTGCGTGGAGCAACACAGTGATATAGTCAACACTAGTCACTCCCTCCACAGTATCTGCCAGGAGCATCACAGTGATATAGTCAACACTAGTCACTCCCTCCACAGTACCTGCGTGGAGCAACACAGTGATATAGTCAACACTAGTCACTCCTCCACAGTACCTGCCTGGAGCATCACAGTGATAGTCAACACTAGTCACTCCCTCCACAGTACCTGCCTGGAGCATCACGGTATTTGTATTTGTATTTATTATGCCAAGGCAGCACTACTCTTCCTGGGGGTCCAGCAAAATTAAGGCAGTTATACATTTTAAAAACATAACAAATACATTCATAACAGATTTCACAACATATTAAGTGTGTGCCCTCAGGCCCCCTACTCTACTACCACATATCTATAGCACAAAATCCATGTGTATAGTATGTTATCGTGTGTTTGTATGCATGTGTATATGTTTGTGTTGATTCACAGTCCCGCTGTTCCATAAGGTGTACTTTTATCTGTTTTTAAAAAATCTAATTTTTACTGCTTGCATGAGTTACTTGATGTGGAATAGAGTTCCATGTAGTCATGGCTCAATGTAGTACTGTGCGCCTCCCATAGTCTGTTCTTGACTTGGGGACTGTGAAGAGACCTCTGGTGGCATGTCTTATGGGGTATGCATGGGTGTCCGAGCTGTGCGCCAGTAGTTCAAACAGACAGCTTGGTGCATTCAACATGTCAATAGCTCTCACAAATACAAGTAGTGATGAAGTCAATCTCTCCTCCACTTTGAGCCAACACTTATAGTCAACACTAGTCACCCCCTCCACAGTACCTGGAGCATCACAGTGTTATAGCCGACACTAACCACCCTCTCCACAGTACCTGGAGCATCACAGTGTTATAGCCGACACTAACCACCCCCTCCACAGTACCTGGAGCATCACAGTGTTATAGCCGACACTAGTCACCCCCTCCACAGTACCTGGAGCATCACAGTGTTATAGCCGACACTAACCACCCCCTTCACAGAACCTGGAGCATCACAATGTTATAGCCGACACTAGTCACCCCTCCACAGTACCTGGAGCATCACAGTGTTATAGCCGACACTAGTCACCCCTCCACAGTACCTGTAGCATCACAGTGTTATAGCCGACACTAGTCAACCCCTCCACAGTACCTGGAGCATCACAGTGTTATAGCCGACACTAGTCACCCACCCTCCACAGTACCTGGAGCATCACAGTGTTATAGCCGACACTAGTCACCCCTCCACAGTACCTGGAGCATCACAGTGTTATAGCCGACACTAGTCACCCCTCCACAGTACCTGGAGCATCACAGTGTTATAGCCGACACTAGTCAACCCCTCCACAGTACCTGGAGCATCACAGTGTTATAGCCGACACTAGTCACTCCCTCCACAGTACCTGGAGCATCACAGTGTTATAGCCGACACTAGTCACCCCCTCCACAGTACCTGGAGCATCACAGTGTTATAGCCGACACTAGTCACCCCCTCCACAGTACCTGGAGCATCACAGTGTTATAGCCGACACTAACCACCCCCTCCACAGAACCTGGAGCATCACAGTGTTATAGCCGACACTAGTCACCCCCTCCACAGAACCTGGAGCATCACAGTGTTATAGCCGACACTAGTCACCCCCTCCACAGTACCTGGAGCATCACAGTGTTATAGCCGACACTAGTCACCCCCTCCACAGTACCTGGAGCATCACAGTGTTATAGCCGACACTAGTCACCCCCTCCACAGTACCTGGAGCATCACAGTGTTATAGCCGACACTAGTCACCCCCTCCACAGTACCTGGAGCATCACAGTGTTATAGCCGACACTAGTCACCCCCTCCACAGTATCTGGAGCATCACAGTGTTATAGCCGACACTAGTCACCCCCTCCACAGTACCTGGAGCATCACCGTGTTATAGCCGACACTAGTCACCCCCTCCACAGTACCTGGAGCATCAGCATCACAGTGTTATAGCCTACACTAGTCACCCCCTCCACAGTACCTGCCTGGAGCATCGCAGTACAATGGCAGACATATTTATTTTACCCAGGTCCTTTTTACCATATGCAATGAAGCTATGATGCTATGAGGCTATGATGCTTACATGCTATGAGGCTATGATGCTGTGAGGCTATGATGCTTAAATGCTATGAGGCTATGAGGCTGATGCTTAAATGCTATGAGGCTATGATGCTTAAATGCTATGATGCTATGAGGCTGTGAGGCTATGATGCTTAAATGCTATGAGGCTATGAGGCTGATGCTTAAATGCTATGAGGCTATGATGCTTAAATGCTATGATGCTGTGAGGCTATGATGCTATTAGTCTATGATGCTATTAGGCTTTTTAATACCGACACGTAGATTTTATATTAATTGATGATGTGCTGCTTTTAATGTCTGTGTCCTTGTGTTTTTTATGAGTTATTTATTGGTAATATATGTATTGGCTGGTGCAATCAAATTTCCCCTCTGGGGGATTAATAAAATACTATCTTATCTTATCTTATAAGACGCAAAATGGCAAGTGGCATTCATTTTTTTATATATATATATATATATATATATATATATAAAGAAGCCATGTGTTGCGATAATCACAGGAGTTCCCCCACAAAGTAACTTCTGTCCTGACTTTTGCCCTTACTGAATAGGTCGCACCCACCGGAAACACTTGCTGCCTCCCGGCTCTAAGTTAGCCCTGAGAAAGGAGCAAAGGAGAGAGGGAGAGAAAAAGAAAGAGAGCGAGAGAGAATTCTGCAAAAATATCCTCAGTGAACAACATAAAATACCAAATAATTGTCACGTTCTGCGACTGATGAAGCGGACCAAGGCGCAGCGTGATAAGCGTACATTCTTTATTTAGTACACACGAACCAAAACAACAAACGAAACGAGATACGTGAAGTCCTAGGTTATACACAAAACCTTACGGAACAAGATCCCACAAAACGAACATGCCAAAAGGCTGCCTAAGTATGGTCCCCAATCAGAGACAACGAGCTACAGCTGCCTCTGATTGGGAACCACCTGCCAACATAGATCAAAACGAACTAGAACCAAAAACATAGAAAACAAAACAGAAAATCCACACCCTGGCTCAACATATAAGAGTCCCCAGAGCCAGGGCGTGACAGTACCCCCAAAGGCGCCGGACTGCGACCGCGCCACACCAACACAACAGGGTAGGGGCCGGGTGGGCATTCCGCCTCGGAGGCGGATCCGGCCCGGGCGTGACCACCACTCTCTCTCTACCCCCGTTGCGCCCCCTGGTCTGGTCCCGCTGGCGGAGCTGGACTGAACACCGGTGGAGCGATTGCTCTGGTTCCGAGTGGAGCAGACTGACCGGTGCGGACCAGGCACCGGTGGAACAGGCACGGACCGTGCCTGACTGACGACAGCGCACCACTGGCTTGTGCGGGGAGCAGGAACGGGCGGACCGGGCTGGCACGCACGTACCACTGGCTTGGTGCGAGGGACAGGAACAGGCCGGACCGGACTGGCTGCAGCGCACCACAGGCTTGGTGCGAGGGACAGGAACAGGCCGGACCGGGCTGGCGACCCGCACCACAGGCTTGGTGCGAGGGACTGGAACAGGCCGGACTGGGCTGGCGACCGCGCACCACAGGCTTGGTGCGAGGGACAGGAACAGGCCGGACCGGGTTGGCGAAGCACGCACCACTGGCTTGGTGCGGGAGCAGAAACGGGCCGGATCGGGCCGGCGGCGCACCACTGGTTTGGTGCGAGGGACAGGAACAGGCCGGACCGGGCTGGCGACTGAGCACCACTGGTTTGAGTGCGAGGGACAGGAACAGGCCGGGCTGGACTGTGGAGACGGACTGGAGGTCTGGAGCGGAGAGCTGACACAACCCGTCCCTGGCTGAATGCCTATTTCCACACAATCTGTGTGAGGCATCAGCACAGGACGTACAGGGCTGTGCACTCGTACTGGCACTACAGCACGTGGCACTGGCGCAGGATATCCGGGGACCGAGGAGGGGTACTGGAGGCCACGAGTGTTGAGCCGGCACACTCCGTCCTGGCTGCATGCCCACCTTAGCACGACACGTGCGTGGTGCTAGCACAGGACGTACAGGACTGTGCCGGAACACTCGCGGCACAGTACGTGGCTCCGCATAACACGGAACCTGCCCAGTCTCACGCTGCCTAGCCTGAGTACGGGAGTTGGCTCTGCTCTACCTCTAGGCTCCGCCAACCACCCTTCCAGCCCCCCAAACCTGGTGGCCTCCTCTCCTAGTCCGCCGATTCGTCCTGTAGCTGCCTCCAGCAGCCCCGTCGCCCACGGCGTATGCCCCCCCCAAAAAATATTACTTGGGGTTGCCTCTTGCGTGTCCGTCGTCGGCACGGGTTTGGCGCCTAGTTCACCTCTCCTGCCTGGGCATTTACTTTTGCCCATGGCCCTCTGCCCGCAAATATGTCCTCCCAAGACCACCATTCGCCCCACCTGGGACATCGCCAACTTCTCCTCCTGGGCACGCTGCTTGGTCCTCTCTTGGTGGGATCTTCTGTCACATTAGTCGACTGATGAAGCGGACCAGGCGCAGCGTGATAAGCGTACATTCTTTATTTAGTACACACACGAACCAAAACAACAAACGAAACGATACGTGAAGTCCTAGGTTATACACAAAACCTTACGGAACAAGATCCCACAAAACTAACATGCCAAAAGGCTGCCTAAGTATGGTCCCCAATCAGAGACAACGAGCTACAGCTGCCTCTGATTGGGAACCACCCTGGCCAACATAGATCAAAACGAACTAGAACCAAAAACATAGAAAACAAAACATAGAAAAATCCACACCCTGGCTCAACATATGAGTCCCCAGAGCCAGGGCGTGACAATAATGCATGCATAGCAGAATTAGACCGGTACCCACTAATTATCAAAATCCAGAAAAGAGCCGTTAAATTCTACAACCACCTAAAAGGAAGCGATTCCCAAACCTTCCATAACAAAGCCATCACCTACAGAGAGATGAACCTGGAGAAGAGTCCCCTAAGTAAGCTGGTCCTGGGTGTCACGCTCTGGCTCCGGGACTGTGTAGTTTGAGCCAGGGTGTATTCATTTGGTTGTGTTGGGTATAGGGTGTGTTCATTTGGTTGTGTTTGGTTTTGGTTGTAGTGTCTTGTCTCGTCATGTGACTCCCAATCGGAGGTAACGAGTGTCAGCTGTCGGCTCGTTATCTCTGATTGGGAGCCATATTTAACCTGTCAGTGTTCACCTTAGGGTTGTGGGTTTTGTTCCGTTTCAGTCTTTGTACTGTGGACTTCACTATCCGTCATTGTTTATTGTTTTCTCGTTCGAGTGCACTTTAACTTTCCTAATAAAGTCATGTTCGCTACTAAGAACGCCTGCGCTTTGGTCCACTCCTTCCGTAGACGGTCGTGACACTGGGGCTCTGTTCACAAACACAAACAGACCCAACAGAGCCCCAGGACTGCAACACAATTAGACCCAACCAAATAATGAGAAAACAAAAAAATAATTACTTGACACATTGGAAAGGATTAACAAAAAAACAGAGCAAACTAGAATGCCATTTGGCCCTAAACAGAGAGTACACAGTGGCAGAATACCTGACCACTGTGACTGAACCAAAAGGAAAGTTTTGACTATATACAGACTCAGTGAGCATAGCCTTGCTATTGAGAAAGGCCGCCGTAGGCAGACCTGGCTTTTAAGAGAAGACAGGCTATGTGCACACTGCCCACAAAATGAGGTTGAAACTGAGCTGCAGTTCATAACCTCCTGCCAAATGTATGACCGTATTAGAGACACATATTTCCCTCAGATTACGCAGACCTACAAACAATTCGAATGCAAATCAAATTGAGAAAAACTCCCATATCTATTAGGTGAAAGACCACAGTGTGTCATCACAGCAGCAAGATGTGTGACCTGTTGCCACAAGAAAAGGGTAACCAGTGAAGAACAAACACCATTGTAAATACAACCTTATTCATGTTTTATTTATTTTCCCTTTGTACTTTAACTATTTGCACATACATACATATGAGGTGATAGTTAGATAAACATGATTCCATATACAGGTTACATATGAGGTGATAGTGGTGCACTTCCAGGAACGTCAGCCTCTAATGTTTTATTAATCAGATAAATGTTCATTTATTTACATGTCGTCTTCTGGGTGGTCATGGGTAACAGGCATAACAGCTTTATGGTTTTCTCATTTTAATACTGATCACATCTGACAAGTTAATCTCAGACATAACATTGCTTCATCGCTATCAACTAAAATGTTGCTTCATTTCGAATCATGTTCCATTGGACCGCAATACAATATTTATATAGCAGCCATTTTCATAATTCAAAGGACATTTGTCATGCTGTTGCTAGCTTTGGAAAGATTAAACTATATTTTTTGGCCGGTGGTAAATATAAACTATTTGTAGCTTGATAACAAGCATAGAGAGACTTCAACAAAACAAGCTTGTAATTACCAAGACCATCTACAGCAGTATTCTGAAGCCATGGAGAGCTGTGATAACACACTTTAGGTTGTCTGTCTTTCCAGAACCAGGGCTGGGTTAGGAGACATCTCTCAAACAGTCAGGTGGTGGGTGGTGAGGGGAAGTGGGGTAGAGGGGAGGAGGAGGAAACAGGTGGGTGGAGGAGGATAGGAGGGAGGGAGACGAGACTTCCATGGAGAGGGAGTGATCACACAGACAATCAGGTGGTGGGTGGTGAGGGAAGAGGAGGGAGGGGGAGGCTTACATGGTGGAGAGGGAGTGCAGTGTGGTGAAGGCTCCCGGGGCGATGGTGGAGATCCGGTTGTCATAGAGAGACAGCAGGCGTACGGAGCTCAGGCCTGTGAAGGTGGTGTTGTCCACACAGCCTAGCTGGTTACTCCTCAGCATCCTGTCGTGGAGACACGCGCACACACACACACACATCATGGTGAAATGGGAAACCAATAGGAACACTGTGGTACTGACCACATGACCAGGAAAAACTCCAGGTCCTAGTTCTACTGTTTCTCTGTTATGTGATGGTCGGCTGTGAGACTGTTAGACTGCAGTGTAGACATGTCTCCTGCTCTAGGGCTGTGTGGTTGGGGCCTTGTATAATCCAATGTTATTGTGACTAAAAGTGTTCTGGCCCAAAAGGGAGTTTATTTTGAGTGCGGGCCAGGGGGTCCAAACTAAAGGGTAAGGGTTCGTTTAATGGAGAGGGGGTGGGGGGTTCAAACTAAATGGTTAGGGTTAGGTTAATGGAGAGGGGGGTTCCAAACTAAAGGGTTAGGGTTAGGTTAATGGAGGAGGGAGGGTCCAAACTAAAGGGTAAGGGTTAGTTTAATGGAGAGGGGGTGGAGGGTTCAAACTAAATGGTTAGGGTTAGGTTAATGGAGAGGGGGGTTCCAAACTAAAGGGTTAGGGTTAGGTTAATGGAGAGGGGGGTTCCAAACTAAAGGGTTAGGGGTTAGAGTTAACGGAGGGGGGGTCCAAACTAAAGGGTTAGGGTTAGGTTAATGGAGAGGGGGTTAAGCACAGAGAAAAAAAGAAAAAAAAAGGAAAAGTGGGAACATCCAACCAGAGCCCCTCTGTGACCAACATCCAACCAGAGCCCCTCTGTGACCAACATCCAACCAGAGCCCCTCTGTGACCAACATCCAACCAGAGCCCCTCTGTGATGAACATCTAACCAAAGACCCTCTGTGATGAAAATGCGAAAGCAGCAAATTCTGCATTAGGCTCTAACAGGCAGGGATACGAGACAGGCAATCTCAATTTGGTTCATGCTCCTGGGATTTAAAACCCTGTAAATTCAATACCATGATTCCATTAATGTTTTCCTATGCACGGCTCCCCCACTCGCTTAATTAGGACCAAATCAGCCCCCTCAGAAAGCCTTTCTGGCCATCAGTTAGGCTACAGAGAATGAATTATCTTCTCTAAATGTTGTGTCTAAATAAGGTGGCTATGAGCTGTGACTGTATTTAATCTAGAGAGAGGGGGGCTGGATTCATCATGTGTGGTTGGATGTGATGTCACTGGGCCTATTCTTTTTATCTTCTAAATATTATTTCCCATTATGCACTCAATCATTAGTCTCTAGGCATCTGTTTAGAGAACGGGTCCATGTTACATAGCAACTATTGTCTGTTTGTGAATGTGTATGTCTGTGAATGTTTGTTGAGTATACAGGTAGTTAGATGTATTGTGTGTGGACACGTTATTGAATAGATTCATACGGTGTACAGTGGCTTGCAGAAGTATTCACCCCCTTGGCATTTTTCCTATTTTGTTGCCTTACAACCTGGAATTAAAATGGATTTTTTTGGGGGTTTTGTATCATTTGATTTACACAACATGCCAAACTAAAGGGTTAGGTTAATGGAGGGGGGGGTTCCAAACTAAAGGGTTAGGGTTAGGTTAATGGAAAGGGTGGGGTGGGGGTTCCAAACTAAAGAGATTAGGGTTAGGTTAATGGAGAGGGGGAAAGTGGGAACATCCAACCAGAGCCCCTCTGTGACGAACCTCAAAGCCTACCACTTTGAAGATGCAAAATATTTTTTCTTGTGAAACAAACAAGAAATAAGACAAAAAAACAAGGCAAAACTGCTCCAGCTCCTTCAAGTTGTGTGAAACAAACAAGAAATAAGACAGAAAAACAGAAAACTTGAGCGTGCATAACTATTCACCCCCCCAAAGTCAATACTTTGTAGAACCACCTTTTGCAGCAATTACAGCTGCAAGTCTTTTGGGGTATGTCTTTATAAGCTTGGCACATCTAGCCACTGGGATTGTTGCCCATTCTTCAAGGAAAAACTGCTCCAGCTCCTTCAAGTTGGATGGGTTCAGCTGGTGTACAGCAATCATTAAGTCATGCCACAGATTCTCAATTGGATTGAGGTCTGGGCTTTGACTAGGTCATTCCAAGACATTTAAATGTTTCCCCTTAAACCACTCAAGTGTTGCTTTAGCAGTATGCTTAGGGTCATTGCCCTGCTGGAAGGTGAACCTCTGTCCCAGTCTCAAATCTCTGGAAGACTGAAACCGGTTTCCCTCAAGAATTTCCCTGTATTTAGCGCCATCCATCATTCCTTCAATTCTGACCAGTTTCCACAACTTTGCCCCTGACCTGTTTGGAGAGCTCTTTGGTCTTCATGGTGCCGCTTGCTTGGTGGTGCCCCCTTGCTTAGTGGTGTTGCAGACTCTGGGGCCTTTCAGAACAGGTGTATATATACACTGAGATCATGTGACACTTAGATTGCACACGGTGGACTTTATTTAACTAATTATGTGACTTCTGAAGGTAATTGGTTCACCAAATCTTATTTAGGGGCTTCATTGCAAAGGGGTGAATACATATGCACGCATCACTTTTCCGTTATTTATTTTTTAGAATTTTTTGAAAGAAGTTATTTTTTCATTTCACTTCACCAATTTGGACTATTTTGTGTATGTCCATTACATGAAATCCAAATAAAAATCAATTTAAATTACAGGTTGTAATGCAACAAAATAGGAAAAATGCCAAGGGGGATGAATACTTTTGCAAGGCACTGTAGTGCACACAAAATATTATACACATAATAATGGCCGGAACGGAGCAAATGAAATGGCATCAAACACCTGGAAATCATGTGTTTTTATGTATTTGATACCATTCCACCTAATCCGCTCCAGTCATTACTACGAGCCCGTTCTCCCCAATAAAGGTGCCACCAACCTCCTGTGGTCTGAATACTTATGTAAATGTGAATTGTTATTTTTTATTTATCTTTTCTTTTGCAAAAAATTTTACAAACCTGTTTTTGCTTTGTCATTATGGGGTATTGTGTGTAGATTGATGAGGATCGTTTTGTTTAATCCATTTTAGAATAAGGCTGTAATGTAACAATGTGGAAAAAGTCAAGGGGTCTGAATACTTTCTGAATGCACTGTATATGCCATTTAGCAGATTATTGTTTATATAGTGCCTTGCAAATGTATTCATCCCCCTTGGCGTTTTTCCTATTTTGTTTCATTACAACCTGTAATTTAAATTGATTTTTATTTTTATTTCATGTAATGGACATACACAAAATAGTCCAAATTGGTGAAGTGAAATGAAAAAAATAACTTGTTTCTAAAAATTCGAAAAAATAAATAACGGAAAAGTGGTGTGTGCATATGTATTCACCCACTTTGCTATGAAGCCCCTAAATAGGATCTGGTGCAACCAATTACCAGAAGTCCCATAATTAGTTAAATAAAGTCCACCTGTGTGCAATCTAAGTGTCACATGATCTCAGTATGTATACACCTGTTCTGAAAGGCCCCAGAGTCTGCAACATCACTAAGCAAGGGGCACCACCAAGCAAGCGGCACCATGAAGACCAAGGAGCTCTCCAAGCAGGTCAGGGACAAAGTTGTGGAGATGTACAGATCAGGGTTGGGTTATAAAAAAATATCAGAAACTTTGAACATCCCACGGAGCACCATTAAATCCATTATAAAAAATTGGAAAGAATATGGCACCACAACAAACCTGCCAAGAGAGGGCCACCCACCAAAAATCACGGACCAGGCAAGGAGGGCATTAATCAGAGAGGCAACAAAGAGACCAAAGATAACCCTGAAGGAGCTGCAAAGCTCCACAGCGGAAATTGGAGTATCTGTCCATAGGACCACTTTAAGCCATACACTCCACAGAGCTGGGCTTTACAGAAGAGTGGCCAGAAAAATGCCATTGCTTAAGAAAAAAATAAGCAAACACGTTTGGTGTTCGCCAAAAGCCATGTGGGAGACTCCCCAAACATATAGTCAGATTAGACTAAAATTGAGCTTTTTGGCCATCAAGGAAAACGCTATGTCTGGCGCAAACCCAACACCTCTCATCACATCTCATCACCTCTCATCACCCCGAGAACACCATCCCCACAGTGAAGCATGGTGGTAACAGCATCATGCTGTGGGGATGTTTTTCATCGGCAGGGACTGGGAAACTGGTCAGAATTGAAGGAATGATGGATGGCGCTAAATACAGGGAAATTCTTGAGGGAAAACTGTTTCAGTCTTCCAGAGATTTGAGACTGGGACGGAGGTTCACCTTCCAGCAGGGCAATGACCCTAAGCATACTGCTAAAGCAACACTTGAGTGGTTTAAGGGGAAACATTTAAAAAAAAATTTTTTATTTTTTTTTATTTCACCTTTATTTAACCAGGTAAGCCAGTTGAGAACAGGTTCTCATTTACAACTGCGACCTGGCCAAGATAAAGCAAAGTAGTGCAATAAAAACAACACAGAGTTACATATGGGGTAAAGAAAAAAACATAAAGTCAGAAAATACAACAGAAAATATATATACAGTGTGTGCAAATGTAGCAAGTTATGGAGGTAAGGCAATAAATGGGCTATAGTGCAGAATAATTACAATAGTATTAACACTGGAATGCTAGATGTGCAAGAGAGATTATGTGCAAATAGAGATACTGGGGTGCAAAAGAGCAAATTAAATAACAATATAGGGATGAGGTAGTTGGGTGGGCTAATTTCAGATGGGCTGTGTACAGGTGCAGTGATCGGTAAGGTGCTCCTGACAACTGATGCTTAAAGTTATTGGGGGGGAGATAAGAGTCTCCCAGCTTCAGAGATTTTTGCAATTCGTTCCAGTCATTGGCAGCAGAGAACTGGAAGGAATGGCGGCCAAAGGAGGTGTTGGCTTTGGGAATGACCAGTGAGATATACCTGCTGGAGCGCAGACTACGGGTGGGTGCTGCTATGGTGACCAATGAGCTAAGATAGGGCGGGGATTTGCCTAGCAGTGATTTATAGATGGCCTGGAGCCAGTGGGTTTGACGACGAACATGTAGTGAGGACCAGCCAACAAGAGCGTACAGGTCACAGTGGTGGGTAGTGTATGGGGCTTTGGGAGACAAAACGGATGGCACTGTGATAGACTACATCCAATTTGCTGAGTAGAGTGTTGGAGGCTATTTTGTAAATGACATCGCCGAAGTCAAGGATCGTAGGATAGTCAGTTTACGAGGGCATGTTTGGCGCATGAGTGAAGGAGGCTTTGTTGCGAAATAGGAAGCCGATTCTAGATTTAACTTTGGATTGGAGATTCTTTATGTGAGTCTGGAAGTTGAGTTTACAGTCTAACCTAGACACCTAGATATTTGTAGTTGTCCACATACTCTAGGTCAGACCTACGAGAGTGGTGATTCTAGTCGGGTGGGCGGGTGCTAGCAGCGTTCGATTGAAAAGCATGCATTTAGTTTTACTAGTGTTTAAGAGCAGTTGAAGGCTACTGAAGGATTGTTGTATGGCATTGAAGCTCGTTTGGAGGTTTGTTAACACAGTGTCCAATGAAGGGCCAGATGTATACAAAATGGTGTCGTCTCATGAGAGGTGGATCTGAGAGTCACCAGCAGCAAGAGCGACATCATTGATATACACGGAGAAAAGTGTCGGCCCAAGAATTGAACCCTGTGGCACTCCCCATAGAGACTGCCATAGGTCCAGACAACAGGCCCCTCCGATTTGACACACTGAACTCTATCTGAGAAGTAGTTGGTGAACCAGGCGAGGCAGTCATTTGAGAAACCAAGGCTATTTAGTCTGCCAATAAGAATCCGGTGGTTGACAGAGTCGAAAGCCTTGGCCAGGTCGATGAAGACGGCTGCACAGTACTGTCTATTATCAATCGCGGTTATAATATCGTTTAGGACCTTGAGCGTGGCTGAAGTGCACCCGTGACCAGCTCGGAAACCGGATTGCATAGCGGAGAGAAGGTACGGTGGTATTCGAAATGGTCGATGATCTGTTTGTTAACTTGGCTTTCGAATACTTTCGAAAGGCAGGGCAGGATGGATATAGGTCTGTAGCAGTTTGGATCTAGAGTGTCACCCCCTTTGAAGAGGGGGGATGACCGCCCGGCAGCTTTCCAATCTCTGGGGATCTCAGACGTTATGAAAGAGAGGTTGAACAGACTAGTAATAGGGGTTGCGACAATTTCGGCGAAGCTAGTTATTAGGAAGAAGGGTCCAGATTGTCTAGCCCAGCTGATTTGTAGGGGTCCAGATTTTGCAGCGCTTTCGAAAACATCAACTGTCTGAATTTGTGAAGGAGAAGCGGGGGGCATGGGCAAGTTGCAGCAGAGGGTGCAGAGTTGGTGGCCGGGTTAGTGGTAGCCAGATGGAAAGCATGGCCAGCTGTAGCAAAATGCTTGTTGAAATTCTCGATTTTGTAGATTTATCGGTGGTGATAGTGTTTCTAGCCTCAGTGCAGTGGGCAGCTGGGAGGAAGTGCTCTTATTCTCCATGGACTTTACAGTGTCCCAAAACTTTTTGGAGTTAGTGCTACAGGATGCAAATTTCTGTTTGAAAAAAGTTAGCCTTTGCTTTCCTGACTGCTTGTGTATATTGGTTCCTAACTTCCCTGAAAAGTTGCATATCGCGGGGGCTATTTGATGCTAATGCTGTACGCCACAGGATGTTTTTGTGCTGGTCAAGGGCAGTCAAGTCTGAGGAGAACCAGGGGCTATATCGGTTCTTAGTTCTGTATTTTTTGAATGGGGCATGTTTATTTAAGATTGAGAGGAAATTACTTTTAAGGAACAACCAGGCATCCTCTACTGACGGAATGAGATCTATATCCATCCAGGATACCTGGGCCAGGTCAATTAGGAAGGCCTCCTCGCTAAAGTGTTTTAGGGAGCGTTTGACAGTGATGAGGGGTGGTCGTTTGACCGCGGACCAGTTACGGACGCAGGCAATAAGGCAGTGATCGCTGAGATCCTGGTTGAAGACAGCTGAGGTGTATTTAGAGGGTATATTAGTCAGGATGATATCTATGAGGGTACCCATGTTTAAGGATTTAGGGTTGTACCTGGTAGGTTCGTTGATAATTTGCGTGAGGTTGAGGGCATCTAGCTTGGATTGTAGGATGGCTGGGGTATTAAGCATATCCCAATTTAGGTCACCAAGCAGTACAAACTCAGAGGATAAATGGGGGGCAATCAATTCACATATGGTGTCCAGGGCACAGCTGGGGCTGAGGGGGTCTGTAGCAAGCGGCAACAGTGAGAGACTTATTTCTGGAAAGGTGGATTTTTAGAAGTAGAAGCTCAAACTGTTTGGGCACAGACCTGGATAGTATGATAGAGCTCTGCAGGCTATCTCTACAGTAGATTGCAACTCCACCCCCTTTGGCAGTTCTATCTAGACGGAAAATGTTATAGTTGGGGATGGAAATTTCAGAATTTTTGGTGGCCTTCCTGAGCCGGGATTCAGACACTGCTAGAACATCAGGGTTGGCAGAGTGTGCTAACGCAGTGAATAACTCAAACTTAGGAAGTAGACTTCTGATATTTATGTGCAAGAAACCAAGACTTTTGCGATTACAGAAGTCAACAAATGATAGCTCCTGGGGGAGTAGGAGTGATACTGGGGGCTACAGGGCCTGGGTTAGCCTCTACATCACCAGAGGAACAGAGGAGGACTAGAATAAGGATACGGCTAAAGGCTTTAAGAACTGGTCTTCTAGTGCGTTGGGTACATAGAATAAAGGGGGCAGATTTCCGGTGTTATAGAAAAGATTCAGGGCATTATGAACAGACAAGGATATGGAAGGACATGAGTAAAGTGGAGGCAAACCTAAGCGTTGGGTAACACTGAAAGAGATAGTATCTCTAGAGGCATAAATTGAGTCGGTCTGTGAGTGTATGGGTGGAGGGACAAAGGGGCTAACTAAGGCAGGTTCAGCTAGGCTGGGGGGTCTACAGTGATATAGTACAATTAGAAATAACCGAAACAACAATAAACTAACCATGTTTGGGCTGAGGCTAAACATAAACAGGATGTAGTACCGTAAAAAGGAACAGTCCAGCAGATATCAGCTGTATAGCTGAGTTATCACAAGGTCCGGTGGTGAAGCGACCAGTGAGCAAGAGGCCAACGGCTGGCGTGTGCTCGTCCGTTTTGTTGTAGCCAGCTGGTAGCGACGGAAAAACTGATATGTTCTGGTCGACAACGCGCAGTGCTGACTGTCCGAATATCCGGCGATCAATGTCCAGTGATTAAAACCAATCGCGGAAAAAAAAATCAAATGTTCTGGGTGAAACACCGCCAGCTGTGGCCAATAGCAAGTAGCTAGTTCAGTAGCTAGTTCAGTTTAGTGAGTAAGCGTGTGCTAACGGACCAGGGCTAGCAGATGGATGGAATCTTCGTGGTTACGTCGTAACCACATCAGACGATTTCGTCGGCAGACCAGTCGTGTAGGATCGGCGGGGCTCCACGTCAATCCTAGGTGGTCCCGTCCCAGTTGATAGAGAGGTAGATAGCCGGAGATGGGCCTAGCTCAGGTTGATTAGCCAGACCACAGCGTCCGTTTTGTTGTAGCCAGCTGGTGGCGATGAATCTGAGTTAGAGGTCCAGTGAATCCGGCGGAAGAACTGATATGTTCTGGGTCGATAACGCGCTGTGCAGACTGGCCGAATATCCGGTGATCAATGTCCAGTGATTAAAATTAATCCTGCGGAAAAAAAATCCTATGTTCTGGGTGAAACACCGCTAGCCGTGGCTAATAGCAAGTAGCTAGTTAGCTGGCTAGCTAGTTTCAACTGGAGATTCTAGATTCTGGATAAAAGGTAAGTCAATAATAGAATCCGGTTCCACATTGAGTGAGGCAGGTTGCAGGAAAGTATATTTTGTAGAAGGATGAAAAGTCTGATAGGGAAATATGTACTGAAAAATACAAAAAACTGGGTATTTACAGGCTATTTACAGACACACGACAGAAACAAGACTGCACTACTTCGCCATCTTGGATTCACCA
>NW_025538026.1:0-24102 GCF_020615455.1 Coregonus clupeaformis | reverse complement strand
ATAGAGGAGAGAGGGAAAGACAAAGGGAGAGAAGAGGGAAAGAGAGGGAGAGAAGAGGGATAGAGGGAGAGAAGGGGGGGAATAAAGGGAGAGAAAAGGGAATAGAGGGAGATAAGGGGGAACAGAAGGAGAGAAGAGGGGGAATAGAGGGAGAGAAGAGAGGGAATAGAGGGAGGGAATAGAGGGAGAGAAGAGGGGGAATAGAGGGAGAGAAGAGGAGGGAATAGAGGGAGAGAATAGAGGGAGAAGAGGGAGAGAAGAGGGGGAATAGAGGGAGAGAAGAGAGGGAGAAGAGGGAGAGAAGAGGGGGAATAGAGGGAGAGAAGAGGGAATAGAGGGAGAGAATAGAGGGAGAAGAGGGAGTGAAGAGGGGGAATAGAGGGAGAGAATAGAGGGAGAAGAGGGAATAGAGGGAGAGAAGAGGGAAGAGGGAGGGAAGAGAGGGAAGAAAGGGAGAGAAGAGGGGGAAATAGATGGCATAGGAGGGAGAGAAATGAGGAGAAGAGAGGAATAGAGGGCAGAGGGAAAGGGGAGAGAGGGAATAGAGGGAGAGAAGAGGGGGAAGTCAGCGGGAGTGAATAGAGGAAGAGAAAGGGGAATAAAGGGAGGGAATAGAGGGAGAAGAGGGAGAGAAGAGGGGATGAGGGAGAGAAGAGGGGGGCAGGAGGGAATAGGAAAGGGCAGAGGGAAAAGGGGAAGAGAGGGAATAGAGGGAGACAGAGGGGGTAAAATAGAGGGAGAGAGAATAGAGGAGTAAGAGGGAGAGAAGAGGTGGCAAATAGAGGCGCAGAAGAGAGGGAAAGAGGGAATAGAGGGCAGAGGGAAAATGGGAGAGAGGGAATGAGGGAGAGAAAGAGGGGGAATAAAGGGGAAGTAGAGTAATAGAAAGGGGTCCTATGGGAGGGAAAACAGAGGAGAGAAGAAGAGAGGAGAGAGGGAGAGAAGATAACAGGAGTGAGAGGGGGGAAAGAGGAATAGAGGGCAGATTGAAAAGGGAGAGAGAGGAATAGAGGGAGAGAAGAGGGGAATAGAGGGAGAGAATAGAGGGAGAAGAGGGAGAGAAGAGGGGAATAGAGGGAGAGAAGAGAGGGAAAAGAGGGAATAGAGGGCAGAGGGAAAAGGGGAGAGAGGGAATAGAGGGAGAGAAGAGGGGGAATAGAGGGAGAGAATAGAGGGAAAAGAGGGAGAGAAGAGGGGGAATAGAGGGCGAGAAGAGAGGGAAAAGAGGGAATAGAGGGCAGAGGGAAAAGGGGAGAGAGGGAATAGAGGGAGAGAAGAGGGGGAATAGAGGGAGAGAATAGAGGGAGAAGAGGGGGAATAAAGGGAGGGAATAGAGGTAGAGAAGAGAGGGAAAAGAGGGAATAGAGGGCAGAGGGAAAAGGGGAGAGAGGGAATAGAGGGAGAGAAGAGGGGGAATAAAGGGAGGGAATAGAGGGAGAAGAGGGAGAGAAGACGGGGAATAGAGGGAGAGAAGAGAGGGAAAAGAGGGAATAGAGGGCAGAGGGAAAAGGGGAGAGAGGGAATAGAGGGAGAGAAGAGGGAATAGAGGGAGAGAATAGAGGGAGAAGAGGGAGAGAAGAGGGGGAATAGAGGGAGAGAAGAGAGGGAAAAGAGGGAATAGAGGGCAGCAGAGTGAAAAGGGGAGAGGAGATCAGAGGAGAGAAGAGGGGGATGAAGGGAGGAGTAGAGGAAGAGAAGAGGGGGAATAAAGGGAGGGAATAGAGGGAGAGAAGAGGGGGAACAGAGGGAGAGAAGAGGGGGGATAGAGGGAGAGAAGAGGGGGAATAGAGTGAGAGACGAGGGGGAATAAAGGGAGGGAATAGAGGGAGAAGAGAGGGAATAGGGGGGGAATAGAGGGGAGAGTGAATAGAGGGGAGTGGGAATAGAGGAGAGAGGGAATAAAGGGAGAGAAGAGGGGAAATAGAGGGAGAGAAGAGAGGGAATAGAGGGAGAGAAGAGGGGGAATAAAGGGAGAGAAAAGGGAATAGAGGGAGATAAGGGGGAACAGAAGGAGAGAAGAGGGGAATAGAGGGAGAGAAGAGAGGGAATAGAGGGAGGAATAGAAGAGGGGGAATAGAGGGAGAGAAGGAGGGGAATAGAGGGAGAGAATAGAGGGAGAAGAGGGAGAGAAGAGGGGGAATAGAGGGAGAGAAGAGAGGGAGAAGAGGGAGAGAAGAGGGGGAATAGAGGGAGAGAAGATGGGGAATAGAGGGAGAGAATAGAGGGAGAAGAGGGAGTGAAGAGGGGGAATAGAGGGAGAGAATAGAGGGAGAAGAGGGAATAGAGGGAGAGAAGAGGGAAGAGGGAGGGAAGAGAGGGAATAGCGGGAGAGAAGAGGGGGAATAGAGGGAATAGAGGGAGAGAATAGAGGGAGAAGAGGGAATAGAGGGCAGAGGGAAAAGGGGAGAGAGGGAATAGAGGGAGAGAAGAGGGGGAATAAAGGGAGTGAATAGAGGAAGAGAAGAGGGGGAATAAAGGGAGGGAATAGAGGGAGAAGAGGGAGAGAAGAGGGGGAATAGAGGGAGAGAAGAGAGGGAAAAGAGGGAATAGAGGGCAGAGGGAAAAGGGGAGAGAGGGAATAAAGGGAGAGAAGAGGGGGGATAAAGGGGGGGAATAGAGGAAGAGAAGAGGGGGAATAAAGGGAGGGAACAGAGGGAGAGAAGAGAGGGGATAGAGGGAGAGAAGAGGGGGAATAGAGTGAGAGGGGGAAAAGAGGGAATAGAGGGCAGAGTGAAAAGGGGAGAGAGGGAATAGAGGGAGAGAAGAGGGGGAATAGAGGGAGAGAATAGAGGGAGAAGAGGGAGAGAAGAGGGGGAATAGAGGGAGAGAAGAGAGGGAAAAGAGGGAATAGAGGGCAGAGGGAAAAGGGGAGAGAGGGAATAGAGGGAGAGAAGAGGGGGAATAGAGGAGAGAATAGAGGGGAAAAGAGGGAGAAAATAGGGGGAATAGAGGGAGAGAGGACAGAGGGAAAGGAATAGAGAGAGAAGAGGGGAATAGAGGGAGAGAAGAGGGGGAATAGAGGGAGAGAAGAGGGGGAATAGAGGGAGGGAATAGAGGGAGAGAAGAGGGGAATAGAGGGAGAGAAGAGGGGGAATAGATGAGAGAAGAGGGAATATAGGGAGAGAAGAGGGGGAATAGAGGAGAGAAGAGAGGGAATAGATGAGAGAAGAGGGAATAGAGGGAGAAAGAGGGGAATAGAGGGAGAGTAGATGGGGAATAAAGAGAGGGAATAGAGGGAGAGAAGAGAGGGAATAGAGGAAGAGAAGAGGGGGAATAGAGGGAAGGAAGAGGGGGAATAGAGGGAGAGAAGAGGGAATATAGGGTGAGAAAAGGGAATAGAGGGAGAGAAGGGGGAATAGAGGGAGAGAAGAGGGGGAATAGATGAGAGAAGAGGGAATATATGGAGAGAAGAGGGGGAATATAGGGAGAGAAGAGAGGGAACAGTGGGAGAGAAGAGGGGAAATAGAGGGAGAGAAGAGGGGGAATAGATGAGAGAAGAGGGAATATAGGGTGAGAAAAGCGAATAGAGGGAGAGAAGGGGGAATAGAGGGAGAGAGAAGGGGAATAGTGGGAGAGTAGAGGGGGAATAAAGGGAGGGAATAGATGGAGAGAAGAGAGGGAATAGAGGGAGAAGAGGGGGAATAGAGGGGAGAGGGAATAGAGGGGAGATGGAATAGAGGGGAGAGGGAATAGAGGGGAGAGGGAATAGAGGGGAGAGGAATAGAGGGAGGAGGAATAGAGGAGAAGAGGGGAATAGAGGGAGAGAATAGAGGGAGAAGAGGGAGAGAAGAGGGGGAATAGAGGGAGAGAAGAGGGGGAAAAGAGGGAATAGAGGGCAGAGGGAAAAGGGGAGAGAGGGAATAGAGGGAGAGAAGAGGGGAATAAAGGGAGGGAATAGAGGAAGAGAAGAGGGGGAATAAAGGGAGGGAATAGAGGGAGAGAAGAGGGGGAACAGAGGCAGAGAAGAGGGGAATAGAGGGAGAGAGGGGGGAATAGAGGGAGAGAAGAGGGGAATAGAGGGAGGGAATAGAGGGAGAGAAGAGTGGGAATAGAGGGAGAGAAGAGGGGGAATAGATGAGAGAAGATGGAATATAGGGAGAGAAGAGGGGGAATAGAGGGAGAGAAGAGGGGGAATAGAGGGAGAGAAGAGAGGGAATAGATGAGAGAAGAGGGGGAATAGAGGGAGAGAAGAGGGGGAATAGAGGGAGAGTAGATGGGGAATAAAGAGAGGGAATAGAGGGAGAGAAGAGAGGGAATAGAGGAAGAGAAGAGGGGGAATAGAGGGGAAGAGGGGGAATAGAGGAGAGAAGAGGGAATATAGGGTGAGAAAAAGGGAATAGAGGAGAGAAGGGGAATAGAGGAGAGAAGAGGGGGAATAGATGAGAGAAGAGGGAATATATGGAGAGAAGAGGGAACAGTGGAGAGAAGAGGGAAATAGAGGGAGAGAAGAGGGGGAATAGATGAGAGAAGAGGGAATATAGGGTGAGAAAAGCGAATAGAGGGAGAGAAGGGGGAATAGAGGGAGAGAAGAGGGGGAATAGTGGGAGAGTAGAGGGGGAATAAAGGGAGGGAATAGATGGAGAGAAGAGGGAATAGAGGGAGAAGAGGGGGAATAGAGGGGAGAGGGAATAGAGGGGAGATGGAATAGAGGGGAGAGGGAATAGAGGGGAGAGGGAATAGAGGGGAGAGGGAATAGAGGGGAGTGGGAATAGAGGAGAGAGGGAATAAAGGGAGAGAAGAGGGGGAATAGAGGGAGAGAAGAAGGGGAATAGATGTAGGGAATAGAGGGAGCAGAGGGGGAAAAGAGGGAGGTAATAGAGGGAGAGAAGAGGAGTAGCAGAGGGAAAGAAAGGGGGGAATAGAGGGAGAGAAGAGGGGGAATAGAGGAAGAGAAGAGGGGGAATAGAGGTAGAGAAGAGGAAAGAGGGAGAGAGAGGGGAATAGAGGAGAGAAGAGGGGGAATAGAGGTAGAGAAGAGGGTAATAGAGGTAGAGAAGAGGGGTAATAGAGGGAGAGAAGAGGGGGAATAGAGGTAGAGAAGAGGGGGAATAGAGGTAGAGAAGAGGGGGAAAAGAGGGAGAAGAGAGGGGAGAGGGAATAGAGAAGAGAGGGAATAGAGGAGAGAGGGAATAGAGGGAGAGAAGAGGGGGAATAGAGGTAGAGAAGAGGGGGAATAGAGGTAGAGAAGAGGGGGAAAAGAGGGAGAGAAGAGGCTGTGACGTCACGAGAGGCTACACAGCTTTCAGCGGGATTGCTCAAGTAGTGCAAGGAGACAAGGTTCAAACAAAACAAGGATTTTATTATAGGTCTTGGGAAATTAACTGAAAATATAACAAAAATTCTGTTCTCTTGTGGCTCTTTAAGGGTTAACAGTTCAGGGATGTCTCTTCCACATCCAAAATCATAATTCTCACTCGCTCAGATAACTTTTCCCCAGCCTTACTGTAGTCCATGTTGCAGCTAGTGGCCAACCCAGCAAAAAGTCCTTCCAAATGTCTCTCACGTATTTCCACAGGTGCATATATCCAAAGGTGAGTATTTCCCAAAGGTAAGTATCTCCAAATCCTTATATTCCTCATGGAAGTGGACGTGCAGCACTCTTGTCCTCCAGAGAGCCCAGGTTGGAGACTGTGTCTCTTCACCCCCCACACACTCCCTCAGTGTGTCTCTTCCCTTCCCAAACCTTCAGCTCATCAGCTCCTCATTTGTTTCAGCTGCGTGGGAAGATTGGCCATAGAGGGGTGGAGTTCCCGACCATACCAGCAGATGGAGCCATAGCTGTCTGGGTTTGCAGCCACCTCAGGGGGATGTAACGTCCCTCCAGGACACAGCCTCTCGTGACATCACAAGGCGGAATAGAGGGAGAGAAGAGGGGGAATAGAGCAAGAGAAGAGGGCGAATAGAGGGAGAGAAGAGGGGGAATAGAGGTAGAGAAGAGGGGGAATAGAGGTAGAGAAGAGGGGGAAAAGAGGGAGAAGAGAGGGGAGAGGGAATAGAGGAGAGAGGGAATAGAGGAGAGAGGGAAGAGAGGGAGAGAAGAGAGGGAATAGAGGAGAGAGGGAATAGAGGGAGAGAAGGGTGGGAATAAAGGGAGAGAAGAGGGGGAATAGAGGGAGAGAAGAGGGGGAATAGAGGTAGAGAAGAGGGGGAATAGAGGGAGAGATAGGGAATAGAGGGAGAAGAGATGGGAGAGGGAATAGAGGAGAGAGGGAATAGAGGAGAGAGGGAATAGAGGAGAGAGGGAATAGAGGAAGGGAATAGAGGGAGAGAAGAGGGGGAATAGAGGGAGAGAAGAGGGGGAATAGAGGGAGAAAATAGGGAATAGAGGGAGAAGAGAGGGGAGAGGGAATAGAGGGAGAGGGAATAGAGGGAGAGAAGAGGGACTAGAGGGAGAGAAGAGGGGGAATAGAGGAAGAGAAGAGGGGGAATAGAGGTAGAGAAGAGGGGGAAAAGAGGGAGAGAAGAGGGGGAATAGAGGTAGAGAAGAGGGGGAATAGAGGTAGAGAAGATGGGTAATAGAGGTAGAGAAGAGGGGGAAAAGAGGGAGAGAAGAGGGGGAATAGAGGGAGAGAAGAGGGGGAAAGAGGGAAAGAAGAGGGGGAATAGAGCGAGAGAAGAGGGGGAATAGAGGTAGAGAAGAGGGGTAATAGAGGTAGAGAAGAGGGGGAATAGAGGGAGAGAAGAGGGCGAATAGAGGGAAAGAAGAGGGGGAATAGATGTAGAGAAGAGGGGGAAAAGAGGGAGAAGAGAGGGGAGAGGGAATAGAGGAGAGAGGGAATAGAGGAGAGAGGGAAGAGAGGGAGAGAAGAGAGGGAATAGATGAGAGAGGGAATAGAGGAGAGAAGGGTGGGAATAAAGGGAGAGAAGAGGGGGAATAGAGGGAGAGAAGAGGGGGAATAGAGGTAGAGAAGAGGGGGAATAGAGGGAGAAGATAGGGAATAGAGGGAGAAGAGAGGGGAGAGGGAATAGAGGAGAGAGGGAATAGAGGGAGGGAATAGAGGGAGAGAAGAGGGGGAATAGAGGGAGAGAAGAGGGGGAATAGAGGGAGAAGATAGGGAATAGAGGGAGAAGAGAGGGGAGAGGGAATAGAGGAGAGGGGGAATAGAGGAGAGAGGGAATAGAGGGAGAGAAGAGTGGGAATAAAGGGAGAGAAGAGGGGGAATATAGGGAGAAGAGAGGGAATATATGTAGAAAATAGGGGAGAGTGAATAGAGGGAGAGAGGGAATAGAGGAAGAGAATATTGGGAATAGAGGGAGAGAAGAGAGGGAATAGAGGGAGAGGGAATAGAGAGAGAGGAATAGAGGAGAGAGGGAATAGAGGAGAGAAGGGGGGATAAAGGGAGATAAGAGGGGAATAGAGGGAGGGAATAGAGGGAGAGAAGAGGGAATAGAGGGAGAACAGAGGGAGAGAAGAGGGGGAATAGAGGGAGAGGAGAGGGGGAATAGAGGGAGGAAGAGAGAAGAGAGGAACAGAGGGAGAACAGAGGGGGAATATAGGGAGAAGAGAATGAATAGATGGAGAATAGAGGGAGAGAGGGAATAGAGGAAGAGAATATGGGGAATAGAGGGAGAGAAGAGAGGGAATAGAGGGGAGAGGGAATAGAGGAGAGAGGGAATAGAGGAGAGAGGGAATAGAGGGAGAGAAGGGGGGGATAAAGGGAGAGAAGAGGGGGAATAGAGGGAGAAGAGAGGGAATATATGTAGAAAATAGGGGAGAGTGAATAGAGGGAGAGAGGGAATAGAGGAAGAGAATATTGGGAATAGAGGGAGAGAAGAGAGGGAATAGAGGGGAGAGGGAATAGAGGAGAGAGGGAATAGAGGAGAGAGGGAATAGAGGGAGAGAAGGGGGGGGATAAAGGGAGATAAGAGGGGGAATAGAGGGAGGGAATAGAGGGAGAGAAGAGGGAATAGAGGGAGAACAGAGGGAGAGAAGAGGGGGAATAGAGGGAGAGGAGAGGGGGAATAGAGGGAGTGAAGAGAGAAGAGAGGGAACAGAGGGAGAACAGAGGGGGAATATAGGGAGAAGAGAATGAATAGATGGAGAATAGAGGGAGAGAGGGAATAGAGGAAGAGAATATGGGGAATAGAGGGAGAGAAGAGAGGGAATAGAGGGGAGAGGGAATAGAGGAGAGAGGGAATAGAGGAGAGAGGGAATAGAGGGAGAGAAGGGGGGGATAAAGGGAGAGAAGAGGGGGAATAGAGGGAGAGAAGAGGTGGAATAGAGGAAGGGAAGATGGAATAGAGGGAGAACAGAGGGAGAGAAGAGGGGGAATAGAGGGAGAGAAGAGGGGGAATAGAGGGAGAGAAGAGAGAAGAGAGGGAACAGAGGGAGAAGAGAGGGAATAGAGGGAGAAGAGAGGGGAGAGGGAATAGAGGGAGAGAAGAGAGGGAGAACAGGGGGAACAGAGGGAGAAGAGAGGGAATAGAGGGAGGGGAGAGGGAATAGAGGAGAGAGGGAATAGATGGAGAGAAGAGGGGGAATAGAGGGAGGGAATAGAGGGAGAGAAGAGGGAATAGAGGGAGAACATAGGGAGAGAAAATGGGGAATAGAGGGTGAGAAGGGAGGGAATAGAGGGAGAGAAGAGGGGGAACAGAGGGAGAAGCGAAGGAATAGAGGGAGAAGAGAGGGGAGAGGGAATAGAGGAGAGAGGGAATTGAGGGAGAGAAGAGGGGGAATAGAGGGAGAAGAGAGGGACTAGAGGGAGAATAGAGGGAGAGAGGGAATAGAGGGAGAGAGGGAATAGAGGGGAGAGGGAATAGAGGAGAGAGGGAATAGAGGAGAGAAGGAATAGAGGGAGAGAAGAGGGGGAATAAAGGGAGAGAAGAGGGGGAATATAGGGAGAAGAGAGGGAATAGAGGGAGAATAGAGGGGAGAGGGAATAGAGGGAGAGAGGGAACAGAGGAAGAGAAGAGGAGGAATAGAGAGAGAGAAGAGAGGGAATAGAGGGGAGAGGGAATAGAGGAGAGAGGGAATAGAGGAGAGAGGGAATAGAGGAGAGGGGGAATAGAGGGAGAGAGGGGGGAATAAAGGGAGAGAAGAGGGAGAATAGAGGGAGAGAGGGAATAGAGGGAGAGAGGGAATAGAGGAAGAGAAGAGGGGGAATAGAGGGGAGAGGGAATAGAGGAGAGAGGGAATAGAGGAGAGAAGGAATAGAGGGAGAGAAGAGGGGGAATAAAGGGAGAGAAGAGGGGGAATATAGGGAGAAGAGAGGGAATAGAGGGAGAATAGAGGGGAGAGGGAATATAGGGAGAGAGGGAATAGAGGAAGAGAAGAGGATGAATAGAGAGAGAGAAGAGAGGGAATAGAGGGGAGAGGGAATAGAGGAGAGAGGGAATAGAGGAGAGAGGGAATAGAGGAGAGGGGGAATAGAGGGAGAGAGGGGGGGAATAAAGGGAGAGAAGAGGGGGAATAGGGGGAGGGAATAGAGGGAGAGAAGAGGGAATAGAGGGAGAGAAGGGGGCGAAGAGGGGGAATAGAGTGAGAGAGGAGAGAGGGAATAGAGGGGAGAGAAGAGGGGGGATAGAGGGAGGAAATATTATTTTAAAGGGATATTTCTTGTCTGTGCGGCATCTGGACGTCCCCTAGAGACTCATTAAGACTGTCACATACTGACTGCTGCTGTTCTCTGTTTCACTGTGCTTTGTTGTGGCATCACATCACTATACTGCTTCACTGTACTGCCTGTGACCAAGACAGAGAAATACATCTGACAGGCCTGCCTCTCACTGCTGTTACTTTACCAGCCTTAGAGTAGATAGGTAATCATCCTAGATAATCGTCCTCAGGTTCATCATCCTAGATAATCATCCTCAGGTTCATCATCCTAGATAATCATCCTCAGGTTCATCATCCTAGATAATCGTCCTCAGGTTCATCATCCTAGATAATCATCCTCAAGTTCATCATCCTAGATAATCATCCTCAGGTTCATCATCCTAGATAATCATCCTCAGGTTCATCATCCTAGATAATCATCCTCAGGTTCAACATCCTAGATAATCATCCTCAGGTTCATCATCCTAGATAATCATCCTCAGGTTCAACATCCTAGATAATCATCCTCAGGTTCATCGGAAGCTCTCTCTCTCTGAGAGCTATTTAGGACCATCATCATCATCATCTTAGATCTCTCTCTCTCAGGTTTCCAGTGAAAAGGGAAAGTGTCTGTTTGATAATGATTAGTCATCTGAACGTATGGAGTGTAATAGCTACTGTAGATTTCAATAACGAGTATCCTGATGACTTCACTGTAATATCTGGTGTGATGAATGATAAGATGGAGGTCTCAATGTTATTCAGACACTAAGCTGGAGTGGTGAAATATATCACATCACAACTGCTCCATTATCAGCTACGATAACATTCATTACTAACTTTCATCTTCAATTAATAGTACAGCAGATCATGATCATACAGCCACTTCAGAGTGGAGATTCTCAGTGTGTTATGTTTGTGAATGAAAGGGAGCAGAAATTGAGTGTTTATAAGTACCTGGTCCGAGACGTGGAGCACCAGGAAGGTGGTGTGAGACTCTTTCTAATCCTGCCTGGGGTTTATGGGGACATTCCTCTGAGATTGATGGAGTCTTCTCTGGTCTGCTTGGCCCTGTTCCTGTCCCCTGTCCCCTGTCCATGGCCCCTGTCCCTGTTCCTATCCCTGGTCCCTGGCCGCTGTCCCTGTTCCTGTCCCCTATTCCTGTCCTCTGGTCTCTGTCCCCTGTTCCTGGCCTCTGTTTCTCTGCCCCAGACTCTGTCCCCTGTTCCTGGTCTCTGTCCCCTGTTCCTGGTCTCTGTCCCCTGTTCCTGGTCTCTGTCCCCTGTTCCTGGCCTCTGTTTCTCTGCCCCAGACTCTGTCCCCTGTTCCTGGTCTCTGTCCCCTGTTCCTGGTCTCTGTCCCCTGTTCCTGGCCTCTGTTTCTCTGCCCCAGACTCTGTCCCCTGTTTCTCTGCCCCAGACTCTGTGGCCTGCTGTTAGCTCTGGGCAACCTGAGGACCATGACATGAATCATCAGAACACTGAATTAGGTAAAGTAGAAATGTCCCATGATGTCACCATAGACAGAATGCTTGTATAATGTGGACAGCTGCAGTGGCTATGACTGTTGCATTTCTATTGATGTCCTATTTTGTCAATTACTTTTTAAAGTCCCATTCATTCAACCAGTGTCCTTGAAATGTGGCATAGAGAGACCTTTAATGCTGTTTATGTGCTGATGCAGTATTTAAGGGATATGTGTTCTACTGCTTGGGGCTGATGCAGTTCTATACAGTATTTAAGGGATATGTGTTCTACTGCTTGGGGCTGATGCAGTTCTATACAGTATTTAAGGGATATGTGTTCTACTGCTTGGGGCTGATGCAGTTCTATACAGTATTTAAGGGGATATGTGTTCTACTGCTTGGGTCTGATGCAGTTCTATACAGTATTTAAGGGATATGTGTTCTACTGCTTGGGGCTGATGCAGTTCTATACAATATTTAAGGGATATGTCTCTCTCTCTCTCTCTCTCTCTCTCTCTCTCTCTCTCTCTCTCTCTCTCTCTCTCTCTCTCTCTCTCTCTCTCTCTCTCTCTCTCTCTCTCTCTCTTTCCTTCTCTCTCTCTCTCTCTCTCTCTCTTTCCTTCTCTCTCTCTCTCTGTGTCTCTCTAAACCACACTACAGTTCTCTCTCTCTCTGTCTCCGTCTCGGTGTCTTTCTCTCTCCTTCTCTCTCTCTCTCTGTCTCCGTCTCGGTGTCTTTCTCTCTCCTTCTCTCTCTCTCTAAACCACACTGCAGATCTCCCTCCCTCCCTCCAACCCCTCTAGAGATGTGGTGGGATATGAGCTCTGCTGCGAAGGGAAAATGAAAGGACTAAATAAGACTGCTTGAAAGAGGAAGAGAGACAATCGCTGCCAAGAGGTTATTTCCATATTTTTAAATGCGGATCCCTTAAATGAAAAACAAATGTATGATTGATGTGTTCAAATTTGACAATGACGAAAAAAGAGAGAAGAGAAGCTGCAATATAATGGTAGTTTAGCATGGTGAATAAAGTCCTCACCACCAGTAACATATAATGGTAGTTTAGCATGGTGAATAAAGTCCTCACCACCAGTAACATATAATGGTAGTTTAGCATGGTGAATAAAGTCCTCACCACCAGTAACATATAATGGTTGTTTAGCATGGTGAATAAAGTCCTCACCACCAGTAACATATAATGGTAGTTTAGCATGGTGAATAAAGTCCTCACCACCAGTAACATATAATGGTTGTTTAGCATGGTGAATAAAGTCCTCACCACCAGTAACATATAATGGTAGTTTAGCATGGTGAATAAAGTCCTCACCACCAGTAACATATAATGGTAGTTTAGCATGGTGAATAAAGTCCTCACCACCAGTAACATATAATGGTAGTTTAGCATGGTGAATAAAGTCCTCACCACCAGTAACATATAATGGTTGTTTAGCATGGTGAATAAAGTCCTCACCACCAGTAACATATAATGGTAGTTTAGCATGGTGAATAAAGTCCCTCACCACCAGTAACATATAATGGTAGTTTAGCATGGTGAATAAAGTCCTCACCACCAGTAACATATAATGGTAGTTTAGCATGGTGAATAAAGTCCTCACCACCAGTAACATATAATGGTAGTTTAGCATGGTGAATAAAGTCCTCACCACCAGTAACATATAATGGTAGTTTAGCATGGTGAATAAAGTCCTCAACACCAGTAACATATAATGGTAGTTTAGCATGGTGAATAAAGTCCTCACCACCAGTAACATATAATGGTAGTTTAGCATGGTGAATAAAGTCCTCACCACCAGTAACATATAATGGTAGTTTAGCATGGTGAATAAAGTCCTCACTACCAGTAACATATAATGGTAGTTTAGCATGGTGAATAAAGTCCTCACCACCAGTAACATATAATGGTAGTTTAGCATGGTGAATAAAGTCCTCACCACTATTCAGTAACTGTCACGGATTCTGCCGAGTCTGCTCCTCCTCCTTGCTCGGGCAGGCTTCGGCATTCGTCGTCCCCGGAGTACTAGCTGCTGCCGATCGATGTTTTCGGTGTTTGTCTTGTGTTGTCTAGTTTATACACCTGTTGCTTATTAGTGTTGATTGTGTAGCATATAAGTTCCCTTGTTTTACGTTTGGCCTTTGTGTGTTATTGTGTATTGTCTCGTTGATGTTCGGCATAGCTATTTCGCCTCATTACGCACAGGGTGTTTTTCCCCTCCAGTGTTTTGGAGACTTTTGTTTGTGCGTTTGCATTCAGTAAAGTAGTCATCCTGATTATCTGTGTCCTGCGTCTGACTACACTTGCGGCGTACACATCACCCTTTTGACAGAATAACACACCCACCATGGAGTCAGCAGGACCAGCGGTGGTAACGGAGTCTCTAGAGGAGCACGTCAGCAGCCAGGACGCCATGATCCGAAGACTCGGCACCGCCATGCAGGATGTGATGGACACTCTGAGCCGATGGGAGAGAGGAGGTTTGCCCACACCTCCTCCTACAATACCACCACCATCGGTCAGACCCATCGTTCCATCTCCGGAGTCCAGTGCGATTCGGCTCTCGCTCCCGAGGGCATATGATGGCACCGCAGCCGGGTGTCAGGGTTTCCTACTTCAAGTAGAACTCTACCTGGCAACCATTCACTCGGCGCCCTCGGGATACGAGAGCGTTTCCGCCCTCATCTCCTGTCTATCCGGCAAGGCATTGGAGTGGGCCAATGCCGAATGGAGGGGAATAGACGCCGCCACCATCAGTTATGCGGAGTTCTCCCGCCGCTTCAGGGCGGTTTTCGATCATCCCCCAGAGGGGAAAGCGGCGGGGGAGCGTCTGTTCCACCTCCGACAGGGGAAGAGGAGCGCAAGAGTTCACCCTGGATTTCCGGACTCTGGCGGCCAATGCGGGGTGGAATGAGAGGGCCCTCATCGACCAAGTGCAGCCTACGGGAGGACGTTCGCCGAGAGTTGGCCTGCAGGGACACCAACCTGAGCTTCGATCAGTTGGTGGACATGTCGATCCGTCTGGATACCCTGCTGGCTACCCGCGGACGTCCGGAGTTGGGGCCGTCCATTCCATCCCCCAGCACCTCCGAGCCGAGCCCTATGGAGCTCGGGGGTGCTGGTGCTAGAGAGAGGAGGAGAGAGATCCGGAGGGAGGTCGTCCCCTGCACCAACTGTGGCCGTAGAGGACACACTGCGGTTCGGTGCTGGGGAGGCTCTCCTGGGGTTCGAGGCAAAAGGTCACGCACTGATGAGTCATTTCAGGTGAGTAGGTGCCCAACTCACCCAGAGCTCTCTGTTGTCCACTTGTGTATTCAAGTTGAATTTCCCCAGGTTTCATCTCATTCCCAGCATAAGGCGCTAGTCGATTCAGGCACAGCTGGGAATTTTATTGATCGTAATTTCTGTGATAAGTTAGGGATTCCCCTCCTACCAGTAGATGTGCCTTTCCCTATCCATGCCCTAGACAGCCGCCCTTTGGGGTCAGGATTGATTAGGGAGGTCACGGCGCCACTAAAGATGAAGACGCAGGGGGGTCATGAGGAAATCATACAGTTGTATCTGATCGACTCTCCTGCGTTTCCCGTGGTGCTGGGGCTTCCTTGGTTAACTTCTCATGACCCCAACATTTCGTGGCAACAGAGGGCTCTCAGGGAGTGGTCTGATCAGTGTGTCGGGCGGTGTATAGGTGTTTCCGTAGGGGCGACCACGGTGGAAAGTCCGAACCAAATGCCCTTTCGACAGTAACATACTCTTAAAGCCACTATTCTTAAACCTTTGGATGCCGTCTACTATTTACATTTTTACATTTTTAGTCATTTAGCAGACGCTCTTATCCAGAGCGACTTACAGGAGCAATTAGGGTTAAGTGCCTTGCTCAAGGGCACATCGACAGAGTTTTCACCTAGTCGACTCGGGGATTAGAACCAGCGACCTTTCGGTTACTGGCACAACGCTCTTACCCACTAAGCTACCTGCCGCCCTGTAGCACTATTCATTTCAACACAGGTGGCAGTTTTAATACTCACCACTGCATCCGGAATCAAAAGGTTGGCTGGTCCTCATTAAAGTCCCGTAGATCAATTAATTACACCCATTTTGTTTTCTAAGCCCTACTACCCAAGCTTCCAACTTACCTAACTTCGTTGCTAACGTATAAAATAATGCGCTACCAAACCCGCTCGCAGGATTGGTTAAATCTTGAGGTCCCTCTGGTCTCGACCGTTTTAGTGCCCCCCATTGTTGGAATAACCTGGAAAATTCCTTGCATCTTGATTCCTTGGTGCCGCTAGGGCAGTTTAGGACTCTGGTGTTCAATTAATTAATTGAGGATTGCAGTTGGTTCGATTGATTGTAGTGGTTTATTTGTTGAAATTGTGGTGTTGAGGTTGTGGTGTTGAGGTTGAGGTTGTGGTGTTGAGGTTGTGGTGTTGAGGTTGTGGTGATGAGGTTGTGGTGTTGAGGTTGTGGTGTTGAGGTTGAGGTTGTGGTGTTGAGGTTGTGGTGATGAGGTTGTGGTGTTGAGGTTGTGGTGTTGAGGTTGTGGTGTTGAGGTTGTGTCTTGTGCTTATTTTAATTATAATTTTTTTAAATGTAATGTAAATTGTTCTTCCTGTTGTGAGAAAATGTTTGTTCTCAAGGCATGAATGAATTCGGCTACCATTAATAAATAAAAGTTGATAAAAAACAAATTTGAATATAATAATATACTGAATATAGTAATATGCTGAATAAAATAATATACTGAATATACTTACACAACAGCTTTGGATTCTCAGTGATGTTGTTATGATGGTAAACTCTTCAAGGGCTCCCTGGATCAACAGGGTCAGATCTGAAAAGGGAATCTGTATATTAGTTCTGTATTTTGAAGGGTGTGTGGCTTCCTGTTAAGGGGTGTGGCTTCCTGTATTTTGAAGGGTGTGTACTGTACAGAAGATGTGTGCTGGTTATGGAGGGGTAGTCTTGCAGGTGGAGTAGCTCATTCTGTTTACAGCAGGAGGACAGGCGGAGCAGCTCATTCTAACTGCAGGCTTCCTGTGAAGGGTGTGTGGCTTCCTGTATTTTGAAGGGTGTGTACTGTACAGAAGATGTGTGCTGGTTATGGAGGGGTAGTCTTGCAGGTGGAGTAGCTCATTCTGTTTACAGCAGGAGGACAGGCGGAGCAGCTCATTCTAACTGCAGGAGGACAGGAGGAGCAGCTCGTTCTGTCTACAGCAGGAGGACAGGAGGAGTAGCTCGTTCTGTTTACAGCAGGAGGACAGGCGGAGCAGCTCATTCTGTCTACAGCAGGAGGACAGGAGGAGCAGCTCGTTCTGTTTACAGCAGGAGGACAGGAGGAGCAGCTCGTTCTGTCTACAGCAGGAGGACAGGTGGAGTAGCTCGTTCTGTCTACAGCAGGAGGACAGGCGGAGCAGCTCGTTCTGTCTACAGCAGGAGGACAGGCGGAGCAGCTCATTCTGTTTACAGCAGGAGGACAGGTGGAGTAGCTCGTTCTGTCTACAGCAGGAGGACAGGCGGAGCAGCTCGTTCTGTCTACAGCAGGAGGACAGGTGGAGTAGCTCGTTCTGTCTACAGCAGGAGGACAGGCGGAGCAGCTCATTCTAACTGCAGGAGGACAGGAGGAGCAGCTCGTTCTGTCTACAGCAGGAGGACAGGAGGAGCAGCTCGTTCTGTTTACAGCAGGAGGACAGGAGGAGCAGCTCATTCTGTCTACAGCAGGAGGACAGGCGGAGCAGCTCGTTCTGTCTACAGCAGGAGGACAGGTGGAGCAGCTCATTCTGTTTACAGCAGGAGGACAGGTGGAGTAGCTCGTTCTGTCTACAGCAGGAGGACAGGCGGAGCAGCTCGTTCTGTCTACAGCAGGAGGACAGGTGGAGTAGCTCGTTCTGTCTACAGCAGGAGGACAGGCGGAGCAGCTCATTCTAACTGCAGGAGGACAGGAGGAGCAGCTCGTTCTGTCTACAGCAGGAGGACAGGAGGAGTAGCTCGTTCTGTTTACAGCAGGAGGACAGGCGGAGCAGCTCGTTCTGTCTACAGCAGGAGGACAGGTGGAGCAGCTCATTCTAACTGCAGGAGGACAGGAGGAGCAGCTCATTCTGTCTACAGCAGGAGGACAGGAGGAGCAGCTCGTTCTAACTGCAGGAGGACAGGAGGAGCAGCACTCCAGAAAGAGCTGGGGACTACAGACCCTGGGGACTACAGACCCTGGGGACTACAGACCCTGGAGACTACAGACCCTGGGGACTACAGACCCTGGGGACTACAGACCCTGGGGACTACAGACCCTGGAGACTACAGACCCTGGGGACTACAGACCCTGGGGACTACAGACCCTGGGGACTACAGACCCTGGAGACTACAGACCCTGGGGACTACAGACCCTGGGGACTACAGACCCTGGGGACTACAGACCCTGGGGACTACAGACACTGGGGACTACAGACCCTGCGGACTACAGACCCTGGGGACTACAGACCCTGGGGACTACAGACCCTGGGGACTACAGACCCTGGGGACTACAGACACTGGGGACTACAGACCCTGGGGACTACAGACCCTGGGGACTACAGACCCTGGGGACTACAGACCCTGGGGACTACAGACCCTGGGGACTACAGACACTGGGGACTACAGACCCTGGGGACTACAGACCCTGGGGACTACAGACCCTGGGGACTACAGACCCTGGGGACTACAGACCCTGGGGACTACAGACCCTGGGGACTACAGACCCTGGGGACACGCCCGACACAGCTCTGAGAGGCTAGTGCGTAGAAAGGAACAGCCGGTGACCTGCCACTGATAACCGACCCAGACATCACCCGCCCCCTTGCGTTTCTCTCTCGCTCTCACATTCAATGAGAGACAGACAACAACACAGTTGTGCGGGGGGCTGGTGGGGGGCGTCCGCGGCAATGGAGGGAGCATCTAAGTCCCCGGCGGAGCCGGGAAATGTTTGTTCCTTTGGACTGTCGGCGTGCAGCAGTGAAAACTAATTTGAATCTGCTGGTGACTCTCAAGCTATTAAATGTACAATATGCGACAAGTTCGTTGTTGTCACGAGGAAAGGTCCGATGGATACCTTCATTTGTGAAAAATGTTTTGAACTTGATGCAGCTAAAGAAATTATTATTACTCTTCATGAAGAAATAAAACATTTGACCAAGCGCCTTGAACTGAATAAGGATTCTATGAGACTATCAGCATCTTTAAATGCTTCCTATCAAAACATCCAAGAGGATCTTAATGGGACCTTCCTGGACTATGATCCATTTCCGCCACTGCACCCCTCTACCAGCTTGAACCAGAAAATGGCTGCTCATTGTTCGACTCCAGGTGAGCGTAAATGGATGAATGTCGGAACCTGAAAGAAGGAGAAGAATCGTTCTCGGCGCACCTGCCTTCTTCCCCCGCGTCCGGACTTAAGACTTTAAAATCGCTTTGAGCCCCTGTACCAGCTGTCTTCTGCCGGGGGCTTGGGTGTTCCCTCCATGGCTGTGGATGCCCCTCCAGCTACCTCTCCCTGTCCTAGTCAATCAACTGCCTGGGCACAGCCTGGACCACCGCGGCTCCCCTCCGCTGGGCCGTGCTCTCTGGATCAGAGCTCTGTCCCTTTGGCGGTTGTGGCCTGCACGCAGCCGGCATCTCAGCAGCCCTCTTCTCAGGTGAGTTCTGTGGCACTGCCCTCGCAATCTGCTTCGAGACACGGCAGAGGCCGGATCATTCCGGTGATTGTGATAGGGAGTTTGATGGTGAGGCATATATCTGTACCTGGGGCAAAGACTGTGTTTTCCTGGAGCAAAAGTTCAGGATATCACCAGGTTGCTTCCTGAGGCTGTGAGTCAGTCACCAGGGGTTGATACTGTCATGGTTCATGTGGGGTCAAATGACATTATGAAGGGCAGCTCAGAACAGCTGAAGATGGATTTTAAAGAACTGATTGGGTCTCTACTCGACACCAACATACACCCCATAATATCTGGCCCTCTGCCCTCCCTAAATCGTGGCATTGAACAGTTCAGCAGACATTTAGCCCTCCATAACTGGCTACGAAACTATTGCTCTGTGGGTGTAACATTTATTGACAATTTTGATACGTTCTGGAAACAAAGCTGGTATTATAAGGAGGATGGGATCCACCCAAATCATTTGGGTTCCTGGATCCTTTCACAGCATTGTAAGGCTGCATTGAGACAATGACTTATTAATGACCCAAGTCCAGCTCATTTAAACCCAACCATTGTGTCGCTGAGTTGTCATAATGCTTCAGCAAATGTACATTATCCTAGGGGCGCTGGAAGACACAATGTAAATAACCTAATTTGTGTCCCTCTTACTGCCCGGAATGCCTCTACTGATCCTACAGCCATTGTATGCAGTAATCATATGCTTATGAACCAGAGTAATACTGTTAGCACTGAGGTGGTGTGCCCTAGTAGGAAGTCCACTGTGTGCATCTCACCCTGCACTAATTAAAATAACCAGAGAATGTCTACTTCTGCTAAGCTTCCCAGTAAAGCAAGAAAAATAATCTAGCATCCCAGAAGTGTTCAAAATAGCCCACGTTAACACATGTAGCTTAAGAAACAAGGTTCATGAACTCAATAATTTGCTAGTAACAGATGACATTCATTTTCTGACAATCTCTGAAACTCACTTAGATATTACCTTTGATGATACAGTGGTAGCAATACAAGGTTATAACATTTACTGTGTTGCTGTCTATATTCAGAAGCACATTCCTGTCAGGCTGAGAGAGGATCTCATGTTAAATACTGTTGAAGTAATATGGCTACATGTTCATCTGCCTCACCTAAAGCCCATTCTGGTGGGAAGCTGCTATAGACCACCAAATGCTAACAGTCAGTATCTAGATAACATGTGTGAAATACTTGATAATATACAGTGGGGAGAACAAGTATTTGATACACTGCCGATTTTGCAGGTTTTCCTACTTACAAAGCATGTAGAGGTCTGTAATTTTTCAAAAATCCAGAAAATCACATTGTATGATTTTTAAGTAATTAATTTGCATTTTATTGCATGACATAAGTATTTGATCACCTACCAACCAGTAAGAATTCCGGCTCTCACGGACCTGTTAGTTTTTCTTTAAGAAGCCCTCCTGTTCTCCACTCATTACCTGTATTAACTGCACCTGTTTGAACTCGTTACCTGGATAAAAGACACCTGTCCACACACTCAATCAAACAGACTCCAACCTCTCCACAATGGCCAAGACCAGAGAGCTGTGTAAGGACATCAGGGATAAAATTGTAGACCTGCACAAGGCTGGGATGGGCTACAGGACAATAGGCAAGCAGCTTGGTGAGAAGGCAACAACTGTAGCGCAATTATTAGAAAATAGAAGAAGTTTAAGATGACGGTCAATCACCCTCGGTCTGGGGCTCCATGCAAGATCTGACCTCGTGGGGCATCAATGATCATGAGGAAGGTGAGGGATCAGCCCAGAACTACACGGCAGGACCTGGTCAATGACCTGAAGAGAGCTGGGACCACAGTCTCAAAGAAAACCATTAGTAACACACTACGCCGTCATGGATTAAAGTCCTGCAGCGCACGCAAGGTCCCCCTGCTCAAGCCAGCGCATGTCCAGGCCCGTCTGAAGTTTGCCAATGACCATCTGGATGAACCAGAGGAGGAATGGGGAGAAGGTCATGTGGTCTGATGAGACAAAAATAGAGCTTTTTGGTCTAAACTCCACTCGCCGTGTTTGGAGGAAGAAGAAGGATGAGTACAACCCCAAGAACACCATCCCAACCGTGAAGACATGGAGGTGGAAACATCATTCTCTGGGGATGCTTTTCTGCAAAGGGGACAGGACGACTGCACCGTATTGAGGGGAGGATGGATGGGGCCATGTATCGCGAGATCTTGGCCAACAACCTCCTTCCCTCAATAAGAGCATTGAAGATGGGTCGTGGCTGGGTCTTCCAGCATGACAATGACCCAAAACACACAGCCAGGGCAACTAAGGAGTGGCTCCGTAAGAAGCATCTCAAGGTCCTGGAGTGGCCTAGCCAGTCTCCAGACCTGAATCCAATAGAACATCTTTGGAGGGAGCTGAAAGTCTGTATTGCCCAGCGACAGCCCCGAAACCTGAAGGATCTGGAGAAGGTCTGTATTGAGGAGTGGGCCAAAATCCCTGCTGCAGTGTGTGCAAACCTGGTCAAGACCTACAGGAAACATATGATCTCTGTAATTGCAAACAAAGGTTTCTGTACCAAATATTAAGTTCTGCTTTTCTGATGTATCAAATACTTATGTCATGCAATAAAATGCAAATTAATTACTTAAAAATCATACAATGTGATTTTCTGGATTTTTTTTAGATTCCGTCTCTCACAGTTGAAGTGTACCTATGATAAAAATTACAGACCTCTACATGCTTTGTAAGTAGGAAAACCTGCAAAATCGGCAGTGTATCAAATACTTGTTCTCCCCACTGTATGTGATATCAATAGAGAGGTATACTTTCTGGGTGATTTAAATATTGACTGGCTTTCATCAGGCTGCCCACTCAAGAGAAAGCTTCAAACTGTAACTAGTGCCTGCAACCTGGTTCAGGTTATCAATCAACCTACCAGGGTAGTTACAAACAGTACAGGAATGAAATCATCAACATTTATTGATCATATCTTTACTAATGCTGCAGAAATTTGTTTGAAAGCAGTATCCAAATCCATTGGATGTTGTGATCACAATATAGTAGCCATATCAAGGAAAACCAAAGTTCCAAAGGCTGGGCCTAATATTGTGTATAAGAGGTCATACAATAAGTTTTGTAGAGATTCCTATGATGTTGATGTGAAGTATATTTGTTGGTCCGTGGTGTGTAATGATGAGCAACCAGACGCTGCACTTGACACATTTAGGAAATTCCTTATCCCAGTTACTAATAAGCATGCACCCATTAAGAAAATGACTGTAAAACTTTGTGGAATTGAAAAATGTAATGGTTGAGAGGGATGAGGCAAAAGAGATGGCAAATAAGTCTGGCTGCACAACTGATTGGCAAACGTACTGCAAATTGAGAAATCCTGTGACTAAACTGAATAAAGAGAAGAAGAAACTACACAATGAAACAAAGATAAATGACATAAATAATTATAGTAAAAAGCTTTGGAGCACCTTCAATGAAATGTTGGGCAAAAAGGCAAACTCTGCTCCATCATTCATTGAATCAGATGGCTCATTCATCACAAAACCCACTGATATTGCCAACTACTAAATTATTTTTTAATTGACACGATTAGCAAATTTAGGCATGACATGCCAGCAAGAAACGCTGACACTACACATCCATGTATATCTGACCAAATTATGAAAGACAAGCATTGTAATTTTTAATTCCGTAAAGTAAGTGTGGAAGAGGTGAAAAAAGAAATAATAACAGAATATGTTTCTAAACAGTTCTACATTATTGTGGATGCTACCATGATTACGGATAGTCCTGAATGAATCATGACAAATGATGAGTGAGAAAGTTACAGATGCACAAATATCCCCCCCCCCCAAAAAAACTATGTTAACCTCCCCTGTTATTGTAACGGTGAGAGCTTAGCATGTCTTGGGGGTATGATACAGTATTTGAGAGTCTGTAACTTGAGTGTCTCTCTCTCTCTCTTGCTCCCTCGCTCTGTCACTCTAACTCTCCCCCTGTAGCTTTCCCTCTCAATCTCTCTCTCCAGCTGTCTTTCTCTCTCTCTCTCTCAGCTGTCTCTCTCTCTCCAGCTGTCTCTCTCTCTCTCTCTCCAGCTGTCTTTCTCTCTCTCTCTCTCCAGCTGTCTTTCTCTCTCTCTCTCTCCAGCTGTCTTTCTCTCTCTCTCTCTCCAGCTGTCTTTCTCTCGCTCTCCCTCTCTCTCCAGCTGTCTTTCTCTCTCTCTCTCTCTCTCCAGGTGTCTTTCTCTCTCTCTCTCTCCAGGTGTCTTTCTCTCTCTCTCTCTCTCTCTCTCTCTCTCTCTCTCTCTCTCTCTCTCTCTCTCTCTCTCTCTCTCTCTCTCTCTCTCTCTCTCTCTCTCTCTCTCTCTCTCATCTCTCTTTCTCTCTCTCTCTCTCTCTCTCTCTCTCTCTCTCCTCTCTCTCTCTCTCTCTCTCTCTCTCTCTCTCTCTCTCCAGGTGTCTTTCTCTCTCTCCAGCTGTCTTTCTCTCTCTCTCTCCAGCTGTCTTTCTCTCTCTCTCCAGGTGTCTCTCTCTCCAGGTGTCTTTCTCTCTCTCTCTTTCCAGGTGTCTTTCTCTCTTTCTCTCTCCAGGTGCCTTTCTCTCTCTCTCTCTCTCTCTCTCTCTCTCTCTCTCTCTCTCTCTCTCTCTCTCTCTCTCTCTCTCGTCTCCCCCCCCTCTCGCTCTCTCTCTCTCTCTCTCTCTCTCTCTCTCTGTGTGTCTCTCTCTCTCTCTCTCTCTCTCTCTCTCTCTCTCTCTCTCTTCTCTCCAGGTGTCTTTCTCTCTCTCTCTCTCCCAGGTGTCTTTCTCTCTCTCTCTCTCTCTCTCTCTCTCTCTCTCTCTCTCTCTCTCTCTCTCTCTCTCAGCTGTCTTTCTCTCTCTCTCTCTCTCAGCTGTCTTTCTCTCTCTCTCTCTCTCTCTCTCTCTCTCTCTCTCTCTCTCCAGGTGTCTTTCTCTCTCTCTCTCTCCAGCTGTCTTTCTCTCTCTCTCTCTGGCTGTCTTTCTCTCTCTCTCCAGGTGTCTCTCTCTCCAGGTGTCTTTCTCTCTCTCTCTTTCCAGGTGTCTTTCTCTCTCTCTCTCTCCAGGTGCCTTTCTCTCTCTCTCTCTCTCTCTCTCTCTCTCTCTCTCTCTCTCTCTCTCTCTCTCTCTCTCTCTCTCTCTCTCTCTCTGTCTCCCCCTCTCTCTCTCTCTCTCTCTCTCTCTCTCTGTGTGTCTCTCTCTCTCTGTGTCTCTCTCCCTCTCTCCCTATGTGTCTCTCTCCCCCCCTCTCTCTCTGTGTGTCTCTCTCTCCCTCCCTCTCTCGCTCTCTCTGTGTGTCTCTCTCCCCCTCTCTCTCTCTGTGTCTCTCTCTCTCTCCCTGTCTCTCTCTCTCCCCTCTCTCTCTCTCTCTCTCTCTCTCTCTCTCTC
>NW_025538025.1:20000-22500 GCF_020615455.1 Coregonus clupeaformis | reverse complement strand
TGTCCAGAAACTAAAAGAAGAGATGAAACAGTTCAGGGAGGAGAGCAGAGCATCTAAATTAGAAAGCAGAATGGACAAACTGAGTCAGACAAATGATGACCTCAGAGACCATCTGAGCACAACAAGAAAGGAGCTAGAGCAGAGAGAGAGGTACATTGACACCCTCAACCAGCAGCTAGTCAATATGTCCTCTGCATCTAGAGAACATGTCCACCAGCCTGGTACAACACAAACAGAACCTGAGACCAGCATGGCCTCCACCACACAGCCTGATGACACTGCACCCGCCTACCAGTCTGCTCCAGTCCAGATCAGCCAACCAGCGTCCCAGTCTGCTCTAGACCAGGTCAGCCTACCTGCTTCCCAGTCTGCTCCAGCACAGTGTGCTCCAGCCCAGGTCAACCTATCAGCCTCTAAGTCTGCAGCCCAGGTCAGCCAACCAGCCACCCAGTCTTCTCCAGCCCAGGTCAGCCAACCAGCCTCCCAGTCTGCTCCAGCCCAGGTCAGAATACCAGTCTCCCAGTCTGCTCCACCCAGACAGTCACCCACAACTGCAATCCTTATTGATTCAAATGGGAAGTTCTTAGTCCAGGGAAAGATTATTCCCTAGACACCAGGTGTATAAGTTCTGGTGTCCTACAACTGACAGTGCAATGCAGCTACTCAGTCAGACCAGGATTGACACCCCGACAACATCATCATCCACACTGGCACAAACGACCTTCATGTCAAAGGTGAAAATGCATCTGGGGCAGTGAGAAGCGTAGCAGAACGGGCACAGGCTATGTTCCCAACAACCAATATAGTTGTGTCCACCCTCCTACCAAGAAAAGACTTCCCGAGGACAGTTGATCGAAAAAAATAAATCAACAGATCACTGTGGACTGTGCCTCACTGCTCAACGTTAGAATGGCTCACCATCCCACTCTGACATGTGAACACTTATCGATAATGTACACCTTGATCAGGACAGTGTCAGAACTTTTACTAAGGACCTAAAGGATGCAACACTTGGCAGGGACCCACACACCCATCACCCCAGCAGCAGAGCCACCCTGCCCCACCGTCTGAAACAATAGTACCCCACCATCCCCAGGAGAAAAAAAGAGCCAGACACGGCTTATTACAGCACAGCTCTACAAGACCGGGCCCAACACAGCATAGATTTACCAGACCAGACCCTCCTCAGGACAGCACGACCAGACGGGGCCCGCCTCAGGACAGCCACGACCAGACCCGTCCCATTACAACACAGCTCTACCAGACCCGGCCCATCACAACACAGCTCTACCAGACCCAGCCCATCACAACACAGTTCTACTGGACCCGTTCCATCACAACACAGCACTGACCACTACTCCAGGGTCGGGCAGAACACTGTCCTTCAGAGAAGTACACCACATGATGCAGTCCACACCATGTATCATTCAGATCATCAGCCTACATATGCGAGAGTAACCTCTGGCAAAAGACACCTAGAACAATCAGAGATAGGAGAGGTGCGCCAACTACTGCATCTAATATGCAGACTACTGGGCTAGACAGACCCTTTAATTCACACACACACACACACACACAGGGTTGCAGATTGCATTGCATTGTACTTATTTTTTGGGCCATTCTTATTAAGTTGTTTACAACTATCCTTTATTTTATTGGCACTGGTATTATAATAATAGTGATGTGTAATGGTGTGTGTGTGTGTGTATGTGTATATATATGTATGTATATGTATGTATGTATGTATGTATGTATGTATATGTATATATATATGTATGTATATGTATTATGTGTATATGTATGTATGTATGTATGTATGTATGTATGTATGTATGTATGTATGTATGTATGTATGTATGTATGTATGTATGTATGTATGTATGTATGTATGTATGTATGTATGTATGTGTATATATGTATGTATGTATGTATATGTATGTATATATATATATGTATATATATATATATATATATATATATTTTTACTATTAATTCTATTATATATATTTTTTTCAATGTACTTTACTCAAACCAGTGAATATCACTTATTATAAATGAGATCATTAACTATCAGCTCTTGGAATATCCAGGGCCTGTACTCTTCACATTTTGGTTATAAAACAACAAATCCAGAATTGATTAAAAACATCAAGGGACAGGACATCATAATCCTACTGGAAACATGGTGTCGTGGAGACATAGGTACTCAGTGTCCTCAGGCTATAGAGAAAGTTTACTACCATCAATCAGCGTAAAAATGTTAAACGGGCCGAGACTCAGGTGGGGAATCATCATTTGGCATAAGCAGGACTTAGCACTGAATGAAATGAAAAAAGGTACTAATCACATTTTGGTTAAAACTTAACAAAGGTACAATCTATTGTGACAATGATGTATACATATGTGCAGCTTATGCTCCTCCTTCAGATTCATCATATTATGATGATCAGTTTTTTGACAATCTCCATACAGAAATCATTCAATTTCAGGCAGAGGGTAA
>NW_025538024.1:0-24127 GCF_020615455.1 Coregonus clupeaformis | reverse complement strand
GTGTGACAGGTTAAAGATATTCATAGCCTGGTTATACACTAAAAGTATTAGTAAGTTCATGGTATGTAAGGATCTTAAAATATCTAAGGTTAAAAAGATTTATGCATCCAGTACTAGTTCATGAGATTGATAAAATGCATAAATGTGTTTAAAATCCGTCAAGAGTCAAAGGGTTAATATTGTAAGAGGAATGTGTAAATGTTATATTGACTACTTTATTTTGTGTGCCTAATTTAAGGGTAAAAGTGTTCATCTGTGATCTACTAAATGCTCTTAATCTATGAGCCTGAGATCGATTGCTCTGGTCTCACCCAACTTCCATGGGGAAATCGCGGGTTCTTTTTCTCATTACACTAAAATTTGTCAGTGAGGAAACATTCTCACGTCACGTTCGTGATTATTTCTCCCCTTTTTCAGGGTGTAACATTTTGGAGGCTCGCTGAGTGCTGCTCAGATGTCCAAGCTTCCACCACATCCTGGTCGCTGGGAATTCTGAGCCAGCTAAATCCCTACATCAACTGTAGGCAGGCTGCAGTGAGGAAAGTGTTGCTGTTCGAGGGGAGCTGGAAGTTGGTGGTTAAGTACCCGTAGTCCAACTGAGGCCGTTGAGAGACCATCAGAGAGCAGTGCGGACCATCTAATTCAGGAGTCAACTCCTGCACAGTAAGGTTCCTCCTGTCCTGTCAACATGACAACCGCCCCTGGAAGAACTACGGAAGAGGTAGTAGGGAGAATTGCACACACTGACTAAAGACAAGTTACTAGGCGATCCATGTGATTTCCTTGACATATCAGAGCGAACAGAGAAGAGATGTTCAAGACAAATCCCGCGATATCATTCGATGACTCACATTATGATGTTCCTTGAAAGAGAGGAAGTTGCAGAGTTAGAAGATGGCGGCATGTCGGAATTATTGTTACTTAAAGACAAATGACAGAGATGATCAGTGGCATAGATAGCAAGACAAGGGCAAACTGACCATGATATTGAAACAGCCAGAACACATCACAGAATAGAGGGGACTGAGGAACTGTAACCCCACAACAAGGGGTGGGAACTGAGCAGCAGTACTGCAGACCAAGCCAGTGATTCTCTGCACCAGCCCCAACCCCTGCCCATCTTCAGAGGAGCATGCAGCTCTCACCCAGTGCACAGCCTGCAGCTCCCTTACTGGCGCAAAGAGTTAAAAATTTCTGGTCAGATAGGTGAACCGGGCCAGAAAGATAAACTGACTTTTTTTACTTGCCCATCAGATTGAGAATGGACTTAACAGAGGCTATCTCAGAGTGTAGCAATGTAGACGAGTAATCAGGGCTATTTCCCAGGCTCACAGCCTACGCAGCTACTTGGAAGGTAAACCCCAGCTAACTCTTCCCACACTTAGATGCATCCTCATGTTCCCACTTCCAAGAGAAGAGTGCAACAGAGCTTTACAAACAGCTCAGCTTCAGGAAGCACAGCATAGTGGAGACCCCTCAAAGCTTCCTGATGCGCTCTAGATTTGAGGCAGAAAGTACTATTTGCGTCCCAGGAGTCAGAATCAGGGCTTGAGTATGACCCTGCCCTAGTCCAGCGCATGTGTTTACACACAATCCTTACAGGTCTCCAGGAGTGACAGTATCAGGATAGACATGCAGCCTCTCCTGCTTGATAGCGAAACATCAGATGAGGCTTTACTAGAGAAGCTAACATTGCTTGTGCTAATGAGTTAGAAAGACGGCAAAAAGCGTTTTAATGCCCCACAGCCTGCTAGCAACTGTAAGTGTAGTCCGTGTTAGAAGATACGCCATCTGCGAAAGTGTCCTGTGAAGGAAGCCAAAGCTTCGAAGATACCCTTAGAACTGTTAACAGAGTTAGCTGAACTTAAGACAGGTGTAGCTTCCTAAAAGGTCTCAGTGCAGAGATTGCTCAGATTAAGGAGACATTACAGCAGCCTATGTTTCAGTCATCGCCTTGCGCCCATGCCCCTACTTCCAGTTACGGGAGGCCAGATAGGGAACCAGCCACCTGTTCCCAACAAGCAGTATTACAGCAACTTACAGTCAGCCCCATGCACCTGACCCAAGTGCGAGTATCAATATGCACCTAACCTTTATACCAAACCGCTCTGCTCAGGCTCAAGGAGGTGTTTTGTCTGCCAGCAGGCCAGAACAGATGCACGCTGCACCTGCTTCCGATGTGGGAGTGGGGAACATTTTCAAGCTGGATGTAAAATCGGAGTCAGACCATCCAAAAGGCCCCTTTAAACGGGAAGGGTTGGCGGCTGAGGGACAAGTAGTTAACCATAGCTACGCAAAAAGTCCCAGAAAATGTGCAAATTGTGCCAGAGAAGATTCATTTGAGAACCCGAAACAATGTTCATCATGTAAAGAGACACTGTACTGTTCCAAAGGATGTCAAAACCAACATTGGACTAAACATGAGAAAAAATGCACTCACCTGAAAATTGACTCTACCTGTGAAAAAGCTTTCCTGTGAAGAAAATGCCCATCTTTACCATCCCTAGCCTCGGTTGCCACCCCCATAAGGTCACCTCGCTAGTCGTGTAGACAGTGCCCTTGTTGAGTGTCACCTGAATCTCACCCCCTCCAAGCTCTATGGGACACACTCTCAGGTATCGGTCATTGATGAACGATGGAAAGCGGAATCTCTCCCAAAACGCATAGGCTGAGGGATGTTTCAGAAATTCTGGACTCACCTGATGATCTAAGATTGAGCAGCAAATGGGACTGAAATCCCGTGACCTGGGATGGATTGAAACAACTTTTAGGTTAGCCTCTGGAAACTGACCAAAACCAGAAGGAACTGATCATCCCAGTGCTGGTAATGAAAGGCTGTCACCTATCTCATCCCATCATGGGTTTCAATGTTGGTTGAGCACATCCTGACAAGGACCGAAGACTAAACGTTACAGCACAGTGAAAAAAGCTTTTCCCAAGCCTCAAAAGAAATAAGGTGAGGGCTTTTATACAGCGGCTGTTAGTTGCAGAACAGGACAGATGAATACGCAGTGAAAACGCAGAAAGAGAATGCTACACCCAAAACAGACAGCTAGCATTCAGATTGAAGTGCCGGTAACTTCCCAGCCTTTCAAAGATGACATGACAATGCTTTCCAGCCAGACCTGGAACCCGCAGTGGCCAGATGAACTTGAGTTCTTTGACTTACACTAGTCGAGTTAAGAAAGGTGTTTTTCCAGTTGTCATGCTTGATGTCTCTAACCCCACTGGACTCACTGACATTGCCTGCTAGGCGGCACCTATAATCGGTACAGTACGAAACCATTGACTGTGTTACCTGCCCAAGTCTTTGAAAAAGCTGTCACCCAGCCACAGTGAATCACACCAGTGTTCAAACCCCATGTACTGCGCTACTGAACAGTGGGATCCACCAGTAGGTTTAAGTCACCTAACCGAAGAACAGAGAGAGGTTTGTTAGAAAATGCTTAGAGAAGAGTGTCACTCCTTCTCAGATCAGTACCAATGACATTGTTGCTGCATTGAACGAATGAAATGACTATTTCTCTAAAGGACTCTGAACCAGTCAAGCGCACTTAGCCAGCTGTGTGCCCAGGCCACTGTATGCAGGAGATGAAGGGTTACCTTCATGACCTCATAGCCAGGGTTGGGTTAGAAGTCAAACTCTTCATATTCTTCACCTGTCGTGTGCGTTAGGAAGAAGGACGGGACCCTCCGGTTGTTGGCCATAGATTACAGAGACCTGAACAGAAAGACACATCCCGACCGCCAGCCATCCCTCGGGTCAGGACATCATGGACAGTTTAGGTGGTAATTCCTGGTTCTCCCTTTTAGATCAGGGAAAACTATATCACCGGTTCATCTCTAGCAGATCACTGACAGCATTTGTGACCCCATGGGGACTCTATGAGTGAATAATGTGTGTTCGACCTCCATGAAGCGCTCTGCACCTTTTTCAGCGTTGTCATGGAGGAATGTTTGGAAGGCTCCGGGACAACATCTGCATTCCTTATCTGACTACACGCTAGTTTTCAGTAAAACTTTGACGAGCCATGTGAATGATGTGCAAAAAGGTTTTATGCGTCTCCAGAGAGTATGGCATCAAACTCAAGCAAGTAAGTGTGATCTCTTTAAACCCCAGGTCCGTTATTTGGGCAGAATAGTGTCTCAGACGCCAGCTAAAGTTGACCCATTTTGAAGCAGTAAGAGCATACTGAAAGAGATCAGATTCACAGACTGTGGGGCCAGCTCAGAAAAATGCTTGGTTTACTCACTTCTACAGACAGTACATCAAAGACTTTTCTAGGAGGGCCCAGTTAGTCTGCTATGACCTCCTGAAAGCAGATTCAGGAGAAATTACCTGACCACCTACGGAAAGCAAAAACAAAAGAAAGTAAGTCATGGTGCCCTCAAACAAGCCAATCCTGTGGACTGACCATCAACAGGCACTTGAACAGCTGATTGAGTGTCTGCCTTACCCCACCAGTCTTAGGTTTCCCTGACTTCACTCAGCCATTTGTTGTACACACCTGATGCGTCACATCAAGGCTTGGGAGCAGTTCTTTATCAAGACAAGATGGGAAGCTTAGGGTCATTGCTTATGGCTCTCGGAACCTTAACAGCAGCTGAGAAGAACTAACTACCACTCTGGCAAGCTAGAATTTCTAGCTCTGAAATGGGCAATCACTGATAAGTTCCATGATTATTTGTACCATGCTCGACCTTCACTGTATACAGTGATAACAACCCGCTCAGCTACATTCTGTCTACTGCCAAACTGAACGAATCTCACTTCCAGGTGGGTTGTCAGAATTAACTGATTTCCACTTTACAATAAAGTACAGGCCAGGCAGAGAGAACGGTGATGCAGATGCTTTGTCGAAGGGTGCCACTGGATGTAGAGTCACTGATGAGAGAATGTTCTGAGGAGCTTCACCAGACACCATTGCCGCCACTATACAAGCGGTAGAGGTACAGAAAGAGCCCTTTTGTGCCTTGGTCAATTTCCTTCATCTATGTCAGTATCAGCTGAAGGTGAGACAACTACAGCAACAATCAGCCTCGATCCCAAGAGGGGGATAAGAGAGGCACAAGAGTCTGATCCGTCATCCGTCCTTGTTGCTCGATTTCAAGCTGTCTGGTTCCAAACCGCCAGTTAAAGAGCAAAAGAATTCAGTCCAAAGACAAAATGCCTATTCAGAGAATGGGACAAATTGACAATCGGAAAACTGATGGTATTCTTTACAGAATCACTACAGCCCGCAAGCATTAAGGTTCTACCAGAGCAGTACAAAGGTAAAGTGATGGAAGAGTTGCCTCAATAACATGGGACACCAAGGTACTGACCGCACTTTTCATCACTAGTACGTGACCTGGCTTCTTCTGGCCTTATATGCAATCTGACATTGAGCACTATGTGAGCTAAAACTTGTAGCTGTGTCAAGCAGAAAAAAAGCCAGGCCATGAAACAAGAGCTCCTCCGACCAAACATTGTGACAACACAGCCATTTGAACTGGTATGTATAGATTTCCTCCATCTCGACAGATGCAAAAGGGGGATACTGAGTACATCCTCGTGATTGTTGATCATTTCCCACACGTTACACATCAAGCCTCGCCACCACATCAAAGTCAGGAAAAACTGCTGCAAATCTCACATCTTCAATGACTTTGCCCTGAAGTTTGGGTTCCCCCTCCGCGCATCCACCATGACCAAGGGGGAATTCGAAAATCAGTTGTTCCATCAGTTAAAGAAACTCAGTGGCATGGCGGGGTCCAGAACAGCCCCTACCACCCGATGGGGAGGGTCATGGAACGGAATGAACAGAACATTGTTGCAAATGCTAAAGACACTAACTGAGACACAAAAGTCAAACTGGAAGGAGTCTCTAAACAAACTGGTTTATGCCTATAACTGCACCCGTTACGTAAGTGACTGGCTATTCACCATTTATCTTCTGTTTGGGAGATCACCCAGGCTTCCAGTTGATATGTTCTTTGGATTGTGCACAGAGGCAGGTTCCAGTAACCATGAGACTACGTGGAGAACTGGAAACGAGGAATGGAAGAAGCATACGCCATTGCAAATGAAAATGCTCAGAAAGCTGCTGAAAGAAGTAAAAGTACTATGACACTAAAGTTAGGAGTTCAGTACTACAGCCTGGCGAAAGCCAGTTCTGATTAAAAACCTGACACCAAGAGGAGGACCAGGCAAACTCCGTAACTATTGGGAAGATCAAATTCACACAGTAGTGAGACAAATGGTTCAGACCTGCTGATTTATGAGTTGAGACCAGAAAGGGTAGGGACGCTCCCGGGTCCTGCACAGAAACCTGCTCTGTCCTGTGACCACTTACCTTTTGAGAGACAACCAGAAATGACTAAAGATGACAAAAGTAAGAAAAAGAGACATCAGCCTGGATCACAGCCTCTAGATTCTGATGAAGACAGCGGGGATGAATATGACCTTCATCATGAGCCGCTACAGGTCCCCATTTCCTACAGTGCCTGAGAGGTATGCTGAACCAGCGAGAGAGTCGGGAAAACAGGCCCCCACCAGTGAAACAAACAGTTGCGGTGCCAGTTCCTGATACGCTACCAGCACAGCCTCTTGTTGAAAATCAGCTGGAGGAAAACAACAGTTAAAGAACTGCCTGCTGAGGGGAGATGAACTTGCCTGCTGAAAATGTGCCTGATGATCGTCCACTAAGTGCCTTTCCTTCATTAACTGCTGCTGCTGAACCTGAGGAACCAGCCCAGCTGCCACAAAGAAGACACCCTCAAGACGTATCACCTTGGTCAGCCAGGTATCCTTCCTGCTACAGTATACAGCCACAGCCACAGTTGTTCCCTGTCTACCCTGCACCAGGACTGGTTCCATGGCTGCCATCACTACAGCGATATTGCCTTCAGCCACCCTACATGTATGGACTTCAGCAAACTTGAGGCCACAGACAGAGTTGACATGTTTGACCATGGACTACTGACTGATTTCACAGACTTTCACAAGACAATTAGCAGACTATGCATATAGATCATTAAAACTGATGGACTGTTGACAATAGTATGAGAAAAGACTGCTTATGGACTGTTTATGCAGCTGGTCAACAGATATGGACTGTGAATATAACTTCTTGGTTCTATTTGAACTGTGAACTTTGACCTCTGCTCAAGGACTATCTTACAGAAGAGGATTTTCTACGTCCAGTGCTTATAAACTGTTTAAGAAGACAATGTTGGTAATGTTGGGACAACATTTATTTTGTCGGGAGAGTGTGACAGGTTAGAAGGACATATTCATAGCCTGTTATACACTAAAAAGTATTAGTAAGTTCATAGTATGTATGGATCTTAAAATATCTAAGGTTAAAAAGATTATGCATCAGTACTAGTTCATAGAGATTGATAAAAAATGCATAAATGTGTTTAAATCCGTCAAGAGTCAAAGGGTTAATATTGTAAGAGGAATGTGTAAATGTTATATTGACTACTTTATTTTGTGGTGCCTAATTTAAGGGTAAAGTGTTCATCTGTGATCTACTAAATGCTCTTAATCTATGAGCCTGAGATCGATTGCTCTGGTCTCCACCCACTTCCTGGGGAAATCGCGGTCTTTTTTCTCATTACACTAAATTTGTCAGTGAGGAAACATAACTGCGTCACGTTCGTGATTATTTCTCCCCTTTTTCAGGGGTGTAACACATGCACATTTAAACCAATATTCCTCCAACACAACACGCGACTGGATCTGATCTGAAGCCTGTGTGGAGAAACCAAATCATGAAAGTAGCTATAGTTCCAGATGATTGTTAATCCTTAGATAATTAAAGATTTGCCAAACTAGATTCCTCTGTGAGCGTAATAACCATGTAAGTGAAAGTTTGATTTATTTTATTTATTTTAGAAAAGAGGATTTGGATTTGTGATTCTATATCGACTCGTCATTGGTTGAGGAAATAACTACTCAAAGACTAGAGAAAAACAATTCTCCCCAATCCCAGATGAAAAGGATGTATTTCTCCAAGATCCCTGAGCCATATGCCTTTTTGTTTTGCTAGAGGTAATTACTTTGCTGCATTTAATAACTGCTCTTTTACATGTTCTCTGTAAATACAAAAACAGAATCAAAAACAAGACTGGAAATGTTTTATTCAAATCAAGTTATTGAATGAATGTAGTTCAGATCATTCTATATATATATAAAGAAATCTGCATATTTCTCTATTTAATTTAAAAACAATATTTTTGTTGTTGTTGGCTGTCTGCCAAGATATAATTTAATATGGAACAAAAATATGGAAGGAATTATGATACCACTTATGTAGAGTACTTGTGTATGTATTAAAATAATATACTGAACAAAAATATGAAACGCATACATGCAACAATTTCAACGATTTTACTGGAGTTACAGTTCATATAAGGAAATCAGTCAATTGAAATAAATAAATTAGGCCTAATCTATGGATTTCACTGACTGGGCAGGGCGCTGCCATGGGAAATTGGGCCGGAGGCATAGGCCCACCCACTTGGGAGCCAGGCCCACCCACTGGGGAGCCAGGCCCAGCCAATCCGAATGAGTTTTTCCACACAAAAGGACTTTATTACAGACAATAATACTCCTCAGTTTCATCAACTGTCCGGTTGGCTGGTCTCAGACGATTCGGCAGGTGAAGAACAAGGATGTGGAGGTCCTGGGCTGGCGTGGTTACACGTTGTCTGCGGTTGTGAGGCGGTTGGGACGTGCTAAATTCTCTAAAACGACGTTGGAGGCGGCATGGTAGAAAATTAACCTTCAATTGCATGCTCCCTCAAAACTTCCGAGACATCTGTGGCATTGTGTTGTGTGACAAAACTGCACATTTTAGAGTGGCCTTTTATTGTCCCCAGCACAAGGAGCACCTGTAATCAACTTATTGATATGCCACACCTGTCAGGTGGATGGATTATCTTGGCAAAGGAGAAATACTCACCAACAGGGATGTAAACAAATTTGTGCACAACATTTCAGAGAAATACATTTTTTTGTGTGTATGGAAAACTTCTGGGATCTTTTATTTCAGCTCATGAAACATGGGACCAAGACTTTACATGTTGCGTTTATATTTTTGTTCAGTGTAGTTTTGGGCTAAAAAGAAAACAATGATTTCTTATTGAGATTGGCACCCTGGCCCATCCTCTTTTCCCGCCTCCCGGAACTTTGTGGGTCCTCAAACTGACCTTTGACTGCAGTGGTGAGGAAATATGACCTATACAGTAAGGCAACCAACTACTTTTGGGCCAATTGTGCTAACTTTACGTAACTTTGTTTTAATGTTAGGATATTATGTTTACTCAGATAACCCAATTCATTCCTGTTTAATATTCATACTACCAGTGCACACACACTGATCCTAATTTACTCTCAACATAACAGCATAATGTAACTGGCCACATAAGGACTCAAGCTTGTTTTAGTTTCTTTTTTGTATTGTTCCATCTCTTCATTTTTAAATCTTAAAAATAAACCGGAATTCTAGGAGATGACTAAAGAACATGTGCAGCCACAACACTTAGAGATAATGAGGAAGACTACAAACTACAGAGCGAAGAACTACAGTCAACAACACAACTCGTTTCTGAAGTAGTGTATGTGTGTGTGTATGTGTGTGTGTGTGTGTGTGTGTGTGTGTGTGTGTGTGTGTGTGTGTGTGTGTGTGTGTGTGTGTGTGTGTGTGTGTGTGTGTGTGTGTGTGTGTGTGTGTGTGTGTGTGTTGTGTGTGTGTGTGTGTGTGTGTGTGTGTGTTGTGTCTCTTCTCAGGTTGAAGCAGGTTTTGCTGCGGAGCACAGCAGCCTTGAGTGTGTAGCTAAACTAAGGACTACATACCCACTGATGGCTCTGTATCGGACAGACGTTGTTGATCTGCCACTCCAGGCCATTCACGCAGACTCTCGGCAGAGGAGAGTGAAATATGAACATCTTTCTCCTTTTGCAATTCATCTTATTCTGCTCTCCAGCAATGAGGTCCTGTATCGGTTATGTATAGTTCTCTGTTTTTTGTATTAATTTTAGTTTTAGTTTACTATAATAATCTTGTCCTGTATATTACCATATTAATCGCTTGGGAGGACTGCAATATACTGTATTATTGACAGAGAAACTCAGGTGTTTTCAAGGAAAAAGTTATTGAAAGAAACAGTTCTTAATGCCACCGATGTAGTCAAAGGATGACCTCCTGAAGGACAAGTTCATAGCAGGTATTACACTGTACTGTCCATAGTTAAACTATACCATCATAGTATTAGCCTAACCATGAACTTTCTTATTATCACCATTGACTATCCAATGAGTTCTACAACAATGAAGGCAATAGTTGACCACTAAGGCTGTAGCGTTCTGTCTTCTTCTAGACTTTGCTGAGAAACGCGAGTGAAAGCTGGCTTTAGTGTAATCCTTCACTCCAGATATTACAGGACCAGACGAGGCCATGTAATCATTTTGAGTCTCACAATTTTGTAGTGCCTAAATACCTACTGCTCTGTGGCTGCGAAGCCTGAAAAGCACTGACAATATTACCTCAAATATTAGATAGGAGATCTAGACTGGATCTGTTGATGATAATACCTGGAACAATTCCCCTCCATCTCAACCTTACATAGCAGCCAGCCACTCAGGTCAGAACTCATATTCCAAAACCTGAGAGTTTTATTTCTCCTGTTGGTAAAGTGCGGACTGTGAAGTGAAGAAAATTATTGTGGAAGCCAGACAAATGTACACCTTGGCCGAATACCATGATTCTAGCAATTTCACACAGACCCAGTTTTTTTCTCTACAGAAACAGCCAGGAAAACAGCCGTCTGCCACTTTCCGATGGAGGGTATGCTTATGAATAATGACTAACTCCAAAGTTGACTCAGACTGCCGGTGTTACAATGTTAGCTAAGGCACTCATTTTCATCCATATTTATAAAACAGAGGAGAACTAATTGTGTATTCATTTGGGGCCAAGGTTTCTTCATTGTTACCAAGCACAGGGCTTTAAAGGTAACAAAAATATGCAATTACAGTATGACAGCATGGTAATGTACTGAAGAGGCTATTTGTTTACTGACATGAACAACATCATACAGCGCATTCGGAAAGTATTCAGACCCCATGACATTTTGTTACGTTACAGCCTTATTCTAAAATTGATTAAATTGGTTTTTCCCCCTCATCAATCTCGCACAATACCCCATAATTAAAATGCAAAACCGTTTTTTAGAAATGTTTGAAAATGTATAAAAAATAAACGAAATATCACATTTACATAAGTATTCAGACCCTTCTCAGTACTCTGTTGAAGCACCTTTGGCAGTGATTACAGCCTCGAGTCTTCTTGGGTATGATGCTACAAACTTGGCACCTGTATTTGGGGAGTTTATCCCATTCTTCTCTGCAGATCCTCTCGAAGCTCTGTCAGGTTGGATGGGGAGCGTCGCTTTGCACAGCTATTTTCAGGTCTCTCCAGATGTTCGATCGGGCTCATGTCCGGGCTCTGGCTGGGCACAACACTCAAGGACATTCAGGAGACTTGTCCTAAAGCCACTCCTGCGTTGTCTTGGCTGTGCGCTTTAGGGTCGTTATTTTTTTATTTTTTATTTTTATCTGTTGGAAGGTGAACTTCGCCCCAGTCTGAGGTCCAGAGCGCTCTGGAGCAGGTTTTCATCAAGGATCTCTAATGTACTTTGCTCCGTTCATCTTTCCCTTGATCCTGATTAGTCTCCCAGTCCTGCCGCTGAAAAACATCCCCACAGTATGATGCTGCCACCGGACAATTCCTTTGACCTCATGGCTTGGTTTTGCTCGACATGCCAACTGTCAACTGTGGGACCTTATATGACAGGTGTGTGCCTTTCCAAATCATGTCCAATCAATTGAATTTACCACAGGTGGACTCCAATAAAGTTGTAGAAACATCTGGATGATCAATGAAACAGGATGCACCTGAGGGTCAACTTTTCAGTCTCATGCAAAGGGTCTGAATACTTATGTAAATAAGGTATTTCTGTTTTTTATTATTTAAACATTTGCAAACATTTCTAAAAATCTGTTTTTCGCTTTGTCATTATGTGGTATTGTGTGTAGATTGATGAGCGGAAAAACATATTTAATCAATTTTAGAATAAGGCTGTAACGTAACAAAATGTAGAAAAAGTCAAGGGGTCTGAATACTGAATTCACCCCCTTGGCATTTTTCCTATTTTGTTGCCTTACAACCTGGAATTAAAATGGATTTTTAGGGGGTTTGTATAATTTGAGTTAAACAACATGCCTACCACTTTGAAGATGCAAAATATGTTTTTATTGTGAAACAAACAAGAAATAAGACAAGAAAAGTCAATACTTTGTAGAGCCACCTTTTGCAGCAATTACAGCTGCAAGTCTATTGGGATATGTCTTTATAAGCTTGGCACATCTAGCCACTGCGGTCTTTGTCCATTCTTCAGGCAAAAACTGCTCCAGCTCCTTCAAGTTGGATGGGTTCCATTGGTGTACAGCAATCTTTAAGTCATCTAGATTTTCAATTGGATTGAGGTCTGGGCTTTTGACTAGGCCATTCCAAGACATTTAAATGTTTCCTTAAACCACTCAAGTGTTGCTTTAGCAGTATGGCTTAGGGTCATTGTCCTGCTGAAAGGTGAACCTCCGTCCAGTCTCAATTCTCTGGAAGACTGAAACAGGTTTCCCTCAAGGATTTCCCTGTATTTAGCGCAATCCATCATTCCTTCAATTCTGACCAGTTTCCCAGTCCCTGCCAATGAAAAAAAAATCCCCATAGCATGATGTTGCCACCACCATGCTTCACTGTGGGGATGGTGTTCTCAGGGGTGATGAGTGTGTTGGGTTTGCGCCAGACATATGCTTTTCCTTGATGGCCAAAAAAGCTCAATTTTAGTCTCATCTGACTAGAGTACCTTCTTCCGTATGTTTGGGAGTCTCCCACATGGCTTTGGCAGTGAACACCAAATGTGTTTTATTTTTTTCTTTAACAATGGCTTTTGTCTGCCCACTTTTCCGTAAAGCCCAGCTCTGTGGAGTGTACACTTAAAGTGGTCCTATGGACTTCAGATACTCCAATCTCCGCTGTGGAGCTTTGCAGCTCCTTCAGGTTATCTTTGGTCTCTTTGTTGCCTCTCTCTGATTAATGCCCTCCTTGCCTGATCCGTGAGTTTTGGTGTGGCGGCCCTCTCTTGGCAGGTTTGTTGTGGTGCCATATTCTTTCAATTTTTAATGATGGATTTGGGTGGTGCTCCGTGGGATGTTCAAAGTTTCCCAGATATCCCTGACCTGTTTGGAGAGCTCCTCGGTCTTCATGGTGCATTACTTGGTGGTTCCCCTTGCTTAGTGGGTAAACTCTGGGGCCTTTCAGAACAGGTGTTTATACCTTACTGAGATCATGTGACAGATCATGTGACACTTAGATTACACACGGTGGACTTTATTTAACTAATTATGTGACTTCTGAAGGTAATTGGTTCACCCAGATACATATGCACGCACCACTTTTTCCGTTATTTATTTTTTTAGAATTTTTTTTAACAAGTTATTTTTTTAATTTCACTTCACCAATTTGGACTATTTTGTGTATGTCCATTACAGAAATCAAATAAAAATCCATATAAGTTACAGGTTGTAATGCAACAAAATAGGAACGCCTTAAGGGGGGATGCTTTTGCAGGCACTGTAAATAGAAGAAATTTGACAAAATGACTTGTTGGAAAGGTACATCTCATGGCGATGCCATGTTAAAAGTCAATGAGCTTCTTCAATCAGGCCATTCTACTGCCAATGTTTGTCTATGGAGATTGCATGGCTGTGTGCTCAAATTTTATACACCTGTCAGCAAACGAGTGTGTCTAAATAGCCAAATCCACTAATTTGAAGGGGTGTCCACATACGTTTGTATCTATATAGTGTATATTATATATGATAAACAGGTGGAATGAAGGAGAAATACACAAGGAAAGCTTGCAGTGGTGGTCACACTTCCCTCCACGATATGTTACATTTCACTGGAAGGAGTCCCTTCCTTTCACCCCTCCCTTTCCGGCTAGTAGGCATTCCCTCCATCCCTCCGCTCCATCCCCCTTTCCCCAGGGGCTCTCCACGTGGCAGCAGCTCTCCTTCCTCAAATTAAAAAGCACTTATACCTGTCCAGCACTGGCGGCCAAGTCTCAGGGGGGGGGGGGGGGGCATACCTGAGAGTACAAAGAGATAGGTCGAGGGATGAGAGGAGAGCGAAAGGCACTAAACAGGCATGCTTCGAGCACACTAGCCTGGAACCTCCTTTTCAAATCCGCTCTGAACCCTCATCTATTCCTCAGCTCTGCACTGTCACCACGAGCTCTGAGCTCTGCTGGCAGCCTCACTCCCCTCGCCATCTGTACCAGCACCCAAGCACATCAAATCCCAATCTTTAATTTGAGTGTGGGTCATTGTTGATGCCTCGCGTGCCCTCGTTCCTTTAAAACAGGCAGTGATTTATTTTTGCTCCCAGTGACTCCAAACTAATTTGTAATTGTTTTTTTATTCTTACTAACATATTCATCCTTTCTTGTTTGTATGCCAAACTACTGATAGTCCTAATTTGGATTTTCTTTCGTCTATCTTCTCAACTTTTAGGATTTAGACAAATTATTTTATAATCAATTGATAAGTTATTGGTCTTAAATGTATTTATAATTAAGCAATCTGGCACAAGGGGTTGTATTATATGGCCAACTATACCACGACTAAACCTGTTCTTTACTCACTCAGTGTTCTGAATCACCCTTGGCCGTGTCTAACCCTATCCCTAACCAGTCCTGTATTACTATTAACAAACTTCGATTTACCAATGTAATTAGAGCAGTAAATATTTTTTCTCACCCGCGTAGTATACTTAATTCCGTTCCAATCGCATTCGTTTCCAACCGTTTCTATTATAATTTCCTCGAAACACTATCTCTTGTTTTCTTCCAACATCTACCTCAGCCGATTGTTTTCTCACAGTCGCATCCGTTTTGTCACTACCCATATACTACCACACACACTGGACCTCCACCACTCTCGTTGGCTGTCCTCACTACATGTATTCTCAAACCCACTGGCTCCTATCTATATCACTTCTAGCAAATCCTATCTTAGATCGTTTCACCATCCTCCCCACCACGTGAGTATCTTCCAGCGGGTATCTCTCCCCCACTGTCATCCCCAACCAACACCTCCTTTTGATCATTCCTTCAGTTCTCTGCCTCAAATACTGAAGTCAAAAATCTCTGAAGCCTGGAGACCTTGTCTCCCTCACTAACTTTAAGCATCAGTTGTCACAACTTCCATCCTCACCTTATACACAGCCCATCTGTATTTCCCACCCAACTACCTCTTCCCCATACTGTTTTTACATTGTTATTTTATTTTATCATTTTTGCCCAGTATCTCTTTCACATCATCTTCTGCACTTCTATCACTCGGTATTAATACTAAATTGTAATTATTTTGCACTATCCTTTTATTCTTACCTCCATATACTACATTTACACCACATATATATGGATATCTATTGTGTTTTTACTTTTTATTATTCCATTTCTATGTGTTGTTTCTTATACTAATACTTTCTTTATCTTTGCGTTCATTTCAACTTGTTCTCAGCCCTACCCTGGTTAAATTTAAATAAATTAAATAAAATGTTTTCCTTCACTCCATGTAGTCCAAGTCAGATCCATCATGTATGAATCAGCAGTGCTTTTACTGAGTTTTAGTATCCATCTCTTTTTATGCATTTTCTTCTTCACTAAATCACCAGTGACACGCTTTCAGTGTTTCTATACTATATCCTAATCCCCTACTAACAGTGCAATACTTTTTTATCCAGGCCACTATTTGCAGAGTGAATTTGCCATTCTCATACGCAGTCTCAGTAACCAACCCAATTTGTGATTTTTGCACCCACCTACACATAGTATGGTGCTTATGCAAATCCAATTCACAGCCTCCTAATTACTACAGTAAATCTTTCCTCATAAAATTCTCCAACACTTACAGCGCCAGGCAACTCCTCATATTTACTCGCCGTTAATTCACAACGGACGACTGAATTAATAAACCCATCAACAACACAAATACCAGTGATCACTTTATTCTTTCTTCACCTAAACATAGCATATTGTATATATTTTTTCCCTTTATACTACCCCCCAATCATCTGATCTTTTCCCATCAGATTTGTTTCCAACATTGAAAATCTTGTGAGAAAGTTTTGGGGGCTGCCTGTGTAAGCAGCGGCCTTAAAACAACCACTCCAGAAGTCAGATGAGCTTCTAAATTACAGCATGGACAGGTAGAACTGATTGTATGTAAAGTTGTATTTAAACCCCGTGTTTATCCATCAAAGACATTTCAAAGCTCAATATACCCAGGGTGATTCCAGGCCTGAATGCTATTGTACAACAGTGGTATATCACATTATCTTTGTAACATTGTTTGTCTGTTTCTCGATTTAAATAACCAGTTTCATAAAGCATAAAGGCACCTTGGAGGTTTGTGGTATATACCAATCCACGGCTAATTATCGCACTTTTTATCGTCATAAAGCCCTTAGCCATAAGTATAGTATTATACTAACCCCCTTCCTATATTTTAAATGAGACTTTCATTTCTAATGAAAGAGGGACATTTGGAGTTAGCGGTTCCATACTCTACAGCATACCAATTATTGTTTACCTTTGTAAACATATCCATATTTCCAAATGCCTAACTATTATGTTGTGCCTTATCTATATAGTTCTTATTGTGTCACGATAGGTTAATAAGATATAGAAGAGTAGCATGTTATGAAGTTACATTTGAGAACTTAGGACTATAAGGTTCTATCTGCAGCAAGATGATTCTGAACAGTTGCTTTAAAGTTCGAGCCCTCATTATTTGAATGGTGTCAGTGATTTTTATATTTTATTCTTTTTTAAACTATACATAACAGCTAACAAACAAGATATGTCATACTCATTTTTGTCAAAATGCAGATAGAACTACATTCAATTTCTCGATTTGTTTGGAGATAATTAAGAAGCCGCGACCTCAACTCATTATAAAGTTACGAGTGGGCTGATCTGTATTATACCATGAAAGAGTGTTCATCCTCCTTTTCTTAGCATTATAAAATATATGAGATGGTTCCCTCATCCTGCGACTGTCCATCATTATCCGCATAATCATTATTCCATTTTATTACTGCTGGAGGGGGCTGGTTTTGACCGGTTTCTGATTTTCCTACGCGCCGGCATGAAATTTATTTTGACTAATTTTTTACATCTTTTTTTTTAATGAGTGTTAAAATTAGGTTGATTTTTACATGCTTTAATAAAACAAGTACATTCTTTAGGAATCTATGATCTTTCCATCTTAGACTTCTACAAACCTAATTACTCAGATTGTTAGTTTTTGTCTGAAAAATACAAAAAAAATAGATACTGCTTTCTCTGTGCTAACATCTTCAAGGCGGAGAGCAGATAACATAGTTTATTTTTACAACAATAAAAAGAAGCCAAAAAGTCAAACATTGCTCTTTAGATATCAATTAATTCTGAATATGTGTCTGCAGTTCCCTTATTTTTCTCCACGAATACCCAATGAAGTCATCACTTCATCCATATACATAATTTTGCAGTCACCAGGGCATCCTTCTTCTTGTTCTCAATCTGCTTCAAGTGTCTGTGAGTTCGTGCAGAGTCATTTCTTCCATATTCACCATTTTTCCAAACTGTCTCTTGATCCTCTCTCCCCCCCCACCTGCTCTGGCCCCTAGATGGAGTGTGTGTGTGTGTTACATACATCACGTGTGTGTGTATGTGTGTGTGTATGTGTGTATGTGTGTGTGTGTGTGTGTGTGTGTGTGTGTGTGTGTGTGTGTGTGTGTGTGTGTGTGTGTGTGTGTGTGCTATTTGTGTGTGTAGCTATATCTAGTCCAGTCAACATAAATTCAACATTCAAACTGGCTACAGCCTCTGGCCAGCACCAATTGAATCGATACTTTCGTAAAGATAATTCAAACAATTTACCATTCGATAATTAACTAAAGATATCATCAATTAACACTAAAGAGATGAAGCATACAGATTAACCCAAAAGAGATTATTGCATACAGATCAACTAAAAAGAGATGAACTTCAATTAACTAAAAAGGATGAGGGCATGTCGTTAACTAAAAGAGATGAGAATCCACAGATTAACTAAAGAGATGGAGAAGCATGCAGATTAACTGAATTTCCATTAATTGAAGAAATCTTATATATACTTCCCAATTAACTTGAAGATGGAGAACTAGATGACATACTTACTAAAATAACATTTAACTAAGAGTGCCCATATCTAATGAACCCATATAAGATAATCAGATTAATAAAGAGATGAGGCATACAATTAATAAAAATGGGCATACAGATTAAAAGGATAACGATTTAAGATACCTAATTCAACCTAAAGAGATCAGGCATACAGATTAACTAAAAGAGATGAGCTCCTACAGGTTATCCATCAATTCCTAGCTGGATTTTTATCTTGATCACCAAAAACATTCCACAAAATACACGACAGATGCACACACGCGCATCACCCATCCACCCACACACACACACACATACTGGGTGGTTTGTACTAATCCTTTCCCCCCCCTCCTGAAAGTTTCACAGTCAGTCTACCCATTATATCTCTGCACCAGGGCTCACATCCGCATGTTTCGGGTCATCCCAATCTACCCGGCGCACTCTATTCTATATAGTGTGTGTTTTTTGTTGTATAAGATGAGGGTGTTGTTTGTCTTTGTAATTCATTATATATTACGTGCTGCATTTGTGCGGAGGTGTGAGGCTCTAATTTCTACTTCCAAATAAATCTATAAGAGGGATGCATATATCATGATAACAATTCATCTCCCTACCGCGTTAAGGTTTACTCTATCAAATAATCTTTCCTCGTGGCTTAACTAACCACCTATTTCCGATTCTATTTTAAAATATTTGACAAAAAAAGTATATTCCCACTAATTTTTATCCAGATTAGCCTTGTAGTGTTTGCTACCTTTCACCTCTACGAAGTGTCTAGGTTTCCAAACAACCTGCACGAAAACTTACCTATCATATCACAATCAACAATCTCTCCAACCATCCTCTATCTGTTGTTGTTATCTAAATCCACCCGATAATATATGATCCTCCCCCTAAAATGCCTGTTTATCAGCAGTGTAAAGCATTCGTCATCATTCAATTGCACATGATCTCCTGGTTTTTCGGATCCCTCATTTTACTTCTTCTGCATATTTCACATAAATATCCTTTCCTTATACTTGGCATACACCCTTACATTCATTCTCAGTCAAAAGTTTAAACACACCCTACTCATTAAGATATCTCATCAGTTTAAATCTAGAGATAGGTTTCTATTTACAGCAAAAGCCTCCTTCACTCATTCTGCCAAACATGCCCTCGTAAAACTGACTATCCTTTATTCATTTAAATCCTCCCCCTTCGAAGGTATCTTTGTCTATCTGTCCATTGTTATATATTACCCACCATGCTCACTATAAACCCTTTCTTGATGCTGGTTCTCACCTACATATTCCATTAAGCCACGCCACTAGCACCAGCCAATCTCTCTGCACTCACTCCTGAAAATCCTTATCTGCGCTCATTGGTCACCATAATTTACCCCGTGTCTTATCGTATACCTCTCACTGGTCATCCCCCAACCAACACCTCTCCTTTGACATAATTCCTTCAGTTCTCTGCCTGTGGCTACTCAAATTGCAAAAATCTCTAAGCTCTTCCCTCCTGCTTTCCATCATTATCAACTTTTCCTACTTCCACCTGCAATGTCCTCTCTATCTTTCATTTATTTCTCATTATTTATATCTCTGCTGTTATATATTTAACTGGATGAGCAATACACAAACACCAGCCAAGTTTTTTGGTTTATTATAATGTTCATCAGTTTCAATAAATGAAAGAAGGCAAGTCCAGATTACGGGAGGGTACGATCCGAGGTCAGGGGCAGGTGTGGGTCTAATATCCTTGTTTCCGTGGTGAGTCCAAGGAAGGCCATAGTGAAACAAGGATGGTGACTGTGCAGGATTAAAGCGGGGCAGTCAGGTTCAAATATCTGCCTGGCACAGGAGAAAAAGTAAATAAACAGTCAAAAAACACAGGCAACGACGGGTTGAGTGCGGCGGCGAGACTAATGGTTGTCTTGGCTAAATCAAGTGGTGGAAAGTTGACCAGATCTACAAGCTGAGTGATTGAAATGAATATTTTTAGCTGAACCCTGGCTGCTGGTTCCATCTCTGCAATCAGAGACAGACAGAGGAGGAAGGCAGAAAATGCCTGTGGCTGATAAATTCATATTCTTCCTCTCAGACCTTCCCTGTGTGTGGGAGTTATCAGGATGTGTTCAAGCTCTCCAGTTCAGGCAGGATCCTGGCCAGGCTCCTGGCTCCAGGCGTTCCTCAGTTCTCCCTCCCAATCACCGTGCTAAGCCCCAAGTAGCGTGACATCCAGTGTGGGCGTGGTGACAGGACCCCCACCACGATCTGCAGAAGCAGAGAGGCCCAGAGAGACAACACAAAGAGGCTAGCACCGACACAGGCAATCTAGGAAACCATGAAAGGTGGAGATGAACCATGAGCAAGAAGCTGTAATAACGTGTAAAGTTAACAAATAGACAATGTCACTGAGCCCGGTCCTATAAAGCAGGTATCCATCTTCTTGACTCCCTTCAGCCAGAGGTCATGACTTCATCTCACCTCTAATAAGAATATTAGGAGCCTGGGGACAGGTAACCAGATGGCTGCCTCTGCCATGTCTTGGCTGGGACAGAAGCTACCTATTCATAACCACTACATGTGTGCATGTGACTACAGTGTGCCTGCAGTTCCCTCTCTTGGGAAGGGAACGGAGGTTATACAAACACAGAAAAGGGCAAACCAGGAAAGCGTTAGTAAGTGTTATAGCATAATGTTACCAGGGAGCTGGGGCTCAGGCCAGGGTTAGATTCAGTAAACACAGCCGAAGTCACGGTCTCCATCTCTGGTTGCTCTCGGCTTTCGTTGGTCTGGGATTTGATATCAGACGCCTGGGTATAGCGCTGAAGCTTTACAAACACACACACTGGGGGACCAACTGGGGACCCTGTCAGAACAATATCGTGGAGTGCAATGTGATGAACTTCCCATGTTCAGCAAAATATCAACCGTCTCTCTGGCGTTGGGCAGCTAAATTGGGCCCAAAATAATGAGCGCAAACGATCAATCACCAGTAAAGACAGCAGTCTTACCAGATGAGAGGTCGGTAAGCAAATCCGCCGTGATATGCGACCAGGGCCTGACTGGAGTATAGAGTGGGAAGGTATTAATACAGCGCTGGCCTGGGTGGAGTTTATAGTACATACCGTCTCAGCAGCAATGAAACAGTGTCCGCCTCCATGGTGGCCCTGAACTTCCGTGCTGGTGGGGGTCCGCGAGCTCCAGGGTGACAGGTGAGGGGAAGGCAGGTAGGCCACCTGGAAATTGCCTGGGCGAACAGACTCAGGTTAACATCCAGTTGAGGACCTCCCAGGTCAGCTTGATGATGGTGACCATATGTAATCCTCGATGTCACATGTGATGTTTAATACTGCAGGTAGAGAGGCAAAATGGGACAGTTACTACCAGTATCAACAGCCGAATGAACAGAGACAGAGGCGTCTGAGCTTGGCGTTAAGCCAGAATGATAAGACAGAAAAATTGAATCTCCCAATAGTGCCACCTGGCTTGGCAGGGTTACTGCTTAGCTACTGGAGGTAGCCGAATTCTTATGATCCGTCAAGCAGTGAAGGTTTGTTCCGCCCCTCAACAATGCTCGCCTCCTCGAAACCAAAGCAGCAGCCCGGGCATTCTTCGATTTCAGCATGTAATTCCTCTCTGCCTGAAAGTTTCGCCAAGCACGAGGACCTGGTTTGTCTCGCTGGAGAAACGTTGGCGACAACCCTGCACCTACCCAATGTGTGATTGTCCTCCCACGACAAACTGGCGGTGAACCGCTGCATCAGAATGGGGGCGAGCGGCGATCGTTCGTTCTTGAGCTGATTATTCATTCCGCGAGCAGTCGTGAGATGGGTGAGGCGGTGGTGGCCCACTGTAATGCGGCTGTAGTCACTTGGTAGACCTCCTATAGAAAGTTAAACCCCAGGAATGGTGAAGTTGTTTGTAGATAGAGGGCAGCAGTCGTGACAGCAGAGATGCTGCTGATTCCATCGCAGCTCCTGAGCTATGATGCCTTAAGGGGTCTCAGACCTGCCAATTACATTTTGTCATCTTCTACAAACCAGTTGTTCTCAACAACCTTTGCAACACCTGGCGCCACATGCGGATTCATGTTCCTGAACTCAATCGATATATCAATACAAAAACAAACCGATTCAGCATGTCCCCGACATCATTGACGATGCCTGAAAAACTGGCGAGGGCATTCGGAGCAACCAAGGGCATAACGATACTCACAAAATGTCCCGGGGTGTTGAAATGATCTTCCATTCATCACCTTCACGAATGCCTGGGTGATACGCGTTGGCGAATCCCAGTTTAAGTAAAGATGGTAGCACCATGAAGGAGGAAAAGCAGAATTAATCAAGGCAGAGAATGCTTGTTCTTAATGGTGATATTTGTTAAATTGCATTAATCAATACAGGGTCTGGGGGTCCTTATCCTTCTGTATGAAAAGATCCACAGCTCTAGGTGTATTGAGGAAGGACCATATAGCCATGGTCGAATGTGGTTCTACATAGCCTCCGTCTGCGGCTGGGAAAGTGCAGTGACTGCCCAGAGGCGGGGCTCTGGCTGGAGTCAATGACATGTCAGTCAATGGGCAGGTGAGAGAAACTACTCTGTGTTTGCAAAGCAGTTTTGAGTCACCCAGTACGACTAAGGGAACAGGGTCATGAACCAGTGAGTTGAGGCACAATGCTAGCAGTCTGAGCAGAGCACAAACAATTCTGTGACAAAATGTGCTCCATGAGCAATGCCACCTGTCACCCAATCAATGTGGATTGTGTTTTATGAGCGAGATGCAAGGACCAAGAGTCTGTGGGCAATCGATAATGTGGAATTGAATGTTCTCCTGATGATTTCCCACCTCCCTAAACAAAACAGGAACAGTCTGATGGGTAATGGTTGTGGTGTCCATTTAGACCCTTAGCCTGCAGCCAGGACAGTCACATGGGAATGGTCTCAAATCATTGTTGATATCTCTATCCAAAAAGCTGTCTAGCACTAAATTAATCAGCGCACTAACGAGGGTAACTCTGCTGAGGGATCCTGAGCAGAATCGGGAAAAGATCGCTGCTCGGCTCTCAAACTTCTCCCATAAATAAGTAGACAGCCCTTTTACAGATGAGCTGGGCAGGAAGAGCAGGTAACCAGCCTCACCTCTGGCCACAGGCAGGCCAGCCTGGGCTCTACTGTGCGCTCTCAGGACAACAGTGTGACCTCATGCCGGGTTCCAGTGCTCCTGCCTGTTTCTAGAAGTGCGTCTCTCCATAAGACGATGCAGGAGAGTTGTTGATAAACAGATCAGGTTGCTTAATACACTCCTCTCCGGCTCCACGAATCGATTATCAACCTGATAGTGGTGAAATAAGATTATCCAGTGGCAGATTCAGCTCATACACAATTCATCTTTTTAAAGTCTCAGACAAAGCATTGATGAACCTCCTTGCCAATGCCTGCGTCATTCCAGCCACTGCTGCTGCTAAAGGTCAGCTCCTGCCATCTCACGCCCTCAGGGCCTGCAGATAACCGTTGCTGAGCCTCCTTGCCTCGTGCGGGGTGGTCAAAAGCCTTCCTCATCTCCGTGAAATTGGTGTGTGACCTAAATGTCCATTGAAGCTCTCCCAGACAGGATCCCAGGCCTGGCGAGACCACATGTCAGAGTTGATAAGGTAGGTATCACGGAGCTCTTTCTGGCGTAGGTGAGGGCTACCTGTTCACTTCTCATGAGCTTTGTGAGGTCAAAAAATGTACAGGTTCCCTTATTCACGTCATCATGTCTGGGCAAACAAAGCTCTCCTGATCTGGCTGAAGGGGTAGTAGGCAGACCTTAGTTGATAATTGACATGATTAAC